>NC_055697.1:1828379-2128379 GCF_017639745.1 Melanotaenia boesemani
GTAGTATATGACATTGTTAGTGGTTAGTAGAACATTATTAGTAGTATATGACATTGTTAGGAGTTAGTGGAACATTATTAGTAGTATATGACATTGTTAGTAGTTAGTAGAACACTGTTAGTAGTACTAGAACATTATTAGTAGTATATAACTTTGTAGGTAGTTAGTAGAACATTGTTAGTAGTATATTACATTGTTGGTGGTTAGTGGAACATTGTTAGTAGTACTAGAACATTGTTAGTAGTATATAACATTGTAAGTAGTTAGTAGAACATTGTTAGCAGTATATGACATTGTTAGTAGTTAGTAGAACATTGTTAGTAGTATATGACATTGTTAGTAGTTAGTAGAACGTTGTTAGTAGTAGTAGAACATTGTTAGTGGTATATGACATTGTAAGTAGTTAGTAGAACATTGTTAGTAGTTAGTAGAACATTGTTAGTAGTATATGACATTGTTAGTAGTTAGTAAAACAATATTAGGAGTATATGACATTGTTAGTAGTAGTAGTAGAACATTGTCAGTAGTATATGACAGTGTTAGTAGTTAGTAGAACATTATTAGTAGTGTATTACATTATTAGTAGTTAGTAGAACATTGTTAGTAGTTAGTAGAACATTGTTAGTAGTTAGTAGAACAATATTAGTATATGACATTGTTAGTAGTAGTAGAACATTGTTAGCAGTATATGACATTGTTAGTAGTTAGTAGAACATTGTTAGTAGTACTACAACATTGTTAGTAGTTAGTAGAACATTGTTAGTAGTATATGACATTGTTAGTAGTTAGTAGAACATTATTAGTAGTATATGACATTGTTAGTAGTTAGTAGAACATTGTTAGTAGTACAAGAACATTGTTAGTAGTATATAACATTGTAAGTTGTTAGAAGAACATTGTTAGTAGTATATTACATTGTTAGTGGTTAGTAGAACATTGTTAGTAGTACTAGAATATTGTTAGTAGTATATAACATTGTAAGTAGTTAGTAGAACATTATTAGTAGTATATAACTTTGTTAGTGGTTAGTAGAACATTATTAGTAGTATATGACATTGTTAGGAGTTAGTAGAACATTGTTAGTAGTACTAGAACATTGTTAGTTGTATATAACATTGTAAGTAGTTAGTAGAACAATATTAGTAGTATATGACATTGTAAGTAGTTAGTAGAACATTGTTAGTAGTATATTACATTGTTAGTGGTTAGTAGAACATTGTTAGTAGTACTAGGACATTGTTAGTAGTATATAACATTGTAAGTAGTTAGTAGAATATTATTAGTAGTATATGACATTGTTAGTGGTTAGTAGAACATTATTAGTAGTATATGACATTGTTAGGAGTTAGTAGAACATTATTAGTAGTATATAACTTTGTAGGTAGTTAGTAGAACATTGTTAGTAGTATATTACATTGTTGGTGGTTAGTGGAACATTGTCAGTAGTACTAGAACATTGTTAGTAGTATATAACATTGTAAGTAGTTAGTAGAACATTATTAGTAGTACTAGAACATTATTAGTAGTATATAACATTGTAAGTAGTTAGTAGAACATTGTTAGCAGTATATGACATTGTTAGTGGTTAGTAGAACATTGTTAGTAGTATATGACATTGTTAGTAGTTAATAGAACATTGTTAGTAGTAGTAGAACATTCTTAGTGGTATATGACATTGTAAGTAGTTAGTAGAACATTGTTAGTAGTACTAGAACATTATTAGTAGTATATAACTTTGTAGGTAGTTAGTAGAACATTGTTAGTAGTATATTACATTGTTGGTGGTTAGTGGAACATTGTCAGTAGTACTAGAACATTGTTAGTAGTATATAACATTGTAAGTAGTTAGTAGAACATTATTAGTAGTACTAGAACATTATTAGTAGTATATAACATTGTAAGTAGTTAGTAGAACATTGTTAGCAGTATATGACATTGTTAGTGGTTAGTAGAACATTGTTAGTAGTATATGACATTGTTAGTAGTTAATAGAACATTGTTAGTAGTAGTAGAACATTCTTAGTGGTATATGACATTGTAAGTAGTTAGTAGAACATTGTTAGTAGTTAGTAGAACATTGTTAGTAGTAGTAGAACATTGTTAGTAGTATATGACATTGTTAGTAGTTAGTAGAACATTTTTATTAGTACTAGAACATTGTTAGTAGTATATAACATTGTAAGTAGTTAGAATAACATTGTTAGTAGTATATGACATTGTTAGTAGTTAGTAGAACATTGTTAGTAGTATATGACATTGTTAGTAGTTAGTAGAACATTGTTAGTAGTAGTAGAACATTGTTAGTGGTATATGACACTGTAAGTAGTTAGTAGAACATTGTTAGTAGTTAGCAGAACATTGTTAGTAGTAGTAGAACATTGTTAGTAGTATATGACATTGTTAGTAGTTAGTAAAACAATATTAGTAGTATATGACATTGTTAGTAGTAGTAGTAGAACATTGTCAGTAGTATATGACAGTGTTAGTAGTTAGTAGAACATTATTAGTAGTGTATTACATTATTAGTAGTTAGTAGAACATTGTTAGTAGTTAGTAGAACAATATTAGTAGTATATGACATTGTTAGTAGTAGTAGAACATTGTTAGTGGTATCTAACATTGTTAGTAGTTAGTAGAACATTGTTAGCAGTAGTAGAACATTATTAGTAGTATATGACATTGATAGTAGTTATTAGAACATTGTTAGTAGTAGTAGAACATTATTAGTAGTATATGACATTGTTAGTAGTTAGTAGAACATTGTTAGTAGTATATTACATTGGTAGTGGTTAGTAGAACATTGTTAGTAGTATATAACTTTGTTAGTAGTTAGTAGAACATTGTTAGTAGTATATTACGTTGTTAGTAGTTAGTAGAACATTATTAGTAGTATAATACATTGTTAGTAGTTAGTAGAACAGTGTTAGTAGTAGTAGAATATTGTTAGTAGTATATGGCATTGTTAGTAGTTAGTAGAACATTATTAGTAGTATATGACATTGTTAGTAGTTAGTAGAACATTGTTAGTAGTACTAGAACATTGTTAGTAGTATATAACATTGTAAGTAGTTAGTAGAACATTATTAGTAGTACTAGAACATTGTTAGTAGGATATAACATTGTTAGTAGTTAGTAGAACATTGTTAGCAGTATATGTCATTGTTAGTAGTTAGTAGAACATTGTTAGTAGTATATGACATTGTTAGTAGTTAGTAGAAGATTGTTAGTAGTAGTAGAACATTGTTAGTGGTATATGACATTGTAAGTAGTTAGTAGAACATTGTTAGTAGTTAGTAGAACATTGTTAGTAGTAGTAGAACATTGTTAGTAGTATATGACATTGTTAGTAGTTAGTAGAACATTGTTAGTAGTACTAGAACATTGTTAGTAGTATATAACATTGTAAGTAGTTAGAATAACATTGTTAGTAGTATATGACATTGTTAGTAGTTAGTAGAACATTGTTAGTAGTATATGACATTGTTAGTAGTTAGTAGAACATTGTTAGTAGTAGTAGAACATTGTTAGTGGTATATGACACTGTAAGTAGTTAGTAGAACATTGTTAGTAGTTAGTAGAACATTGTTAGTAGTAGTAGAACATTGTTAGTAGTATATGACATTGTTAGTAGTTAGTAAAACAATATTAGTAGTATATGACATTGTTAGTAGTAGTAGTAGAACATTGTCAGTAGTTAGTAGAACATTGTTAGCAGTATATGACAGTGTTACTAGGTAGTAGAACATTATTAGTAGTGTATTACATTATTAGTAGTTAGTAGAACATTGTTAGTAGTTAGTAGAACAATATTAGTAGTATATGACATTGTTAGTAGTAGTAGAACATTGTTAGCAGTATATGACATTGTTAGTAGTTAGTAGAACATTGTTAGTAGTACTACAACATTGTTAGTAGTTAGTAGAACATTGTTAGTAGTTAGTAGAACATTATTGGTAGTATATGACATTGTTAGTAGTTACTAGAACATTGTTAGTAGTACAAGAACATTGTTAGTAGTATATAACATTGTAAGTTCTTAGAAGAACATTGTTAGTAGTATATTACATTGTTAGTGGTTAGTAGAACATTGTTAGTAGTACTAGAATATTCTTAGTAGTATATAACATTGTAAGTAGTTAGTAGAACATTATTAGTAGTATATAACTTTGTTAGTGGTTAGTAGAACATTATTAGTAGTATATGACATTGTTAGGAGTTAGTAGAACATTGTTAGTAGTACTAGAACATTGTTAGTTGTATATAACATTGTAAGTAGTTAGTAGAACATTATTAGTAGTATATGACATTGTTAGTAGTTAGTAGAACATTGTTAGTAGTACTAGAACATTGTTAGCAGTATATAACATTGTAAGTAGTTAGTAGAATATTATTAGTAGTATATGACATTGTTAGTGGTTAGTAGAACATTATTAGTAGTATATGACATTGTTAGGAGTTAGTGGAACATTATTAGTAGTATATGACATTGTTAGTAGTTAGTAGAACACTGTTAGTAGTACTAGAACATTATTAGTAGTATATAACTTTGTAGGTAGTTAGTAGAACATTGTTGGTAGTATATTACATTGTTGGTGGTTAGTGGAACATTGTTAGTAGTACTAGAACATTGTTAGTAGTATATAACATTGTAGGTAGTTAGTAGAACATTGTTAGCAGTATATGACATTGTTAGTAGTTAGTAGAACATTGTTAGTAGTATATGACATTGTTAGTAGTTAGTAGAACGTTGTTAGTAGTAGTAGAACATTGTTAGTGGTATATGACATTGTAAGTAGTTAGTAGAACATTGTTAGTAGTTAGTAGAACATTGTTAGTAGTACTAGAACATTGTTAGTAGTATATAACATTGTAAGTAGTTAGAAGAACATTGTTAGTAGTATATGACATTGTTAGTAGTTAGTAGAACATTGTTAGTAGTATATGACATTGTTAGTAGTTAGTAGAACATTGTTAGTAGTAGTAGAACATTGTTAGTGGTATATGACACTGTAAGTAGTTAGTAGAACATTGTTAGTAGTTAGTAGAACATTGTTAGTAGTAGTAGAACATTGTTAGTAGTATATGACATTGTTAGTAGTTAGTAAAACAATATTAGGAGTATATGACATTGTTAGTAGTAGTAGTAGAACATTGTCAGTAGTATATGACAGTGTTAGTAGTTAGTAGAACATTATTAGTAGTGTATTACATTATTAGTAGTTAGTAGAACATTGTTAGTAGTTAGTAGAACATTGTTAGTAGTTAGTAGAACAATATTAGTAGTATATGACATTGTTAGTAGTAGTAGAACATTGTTAGCAGTATATGACATTGTTAGTAGTTAGTAGAACATTGTTAGTAGTACTACAACATTGTTAGTAGTTAGTAGAACATTGTTAGTAGTATATGACATTGTTAGTAGTTAGTAGAACATTATTAGTAGTATATGACATTGTTAGTAGTTAGTAGAACATTGTTAGTAGTACAAGAACATTGTTAGTAGTATATAACATTGTAAGTTGTTAGAAGAACATTGTTAGTAGTATATTACATTGTTAGTGGTTAGTAGAACATTGTTAGTAGTACTAGAATATTGTTAGTAGTATATAACATTGTAAGTAGTTAGTAGAACATTATTAGTAGTATATAACTTTGTTAGTGGTTAGTGGAACATTATTAGTAGTATATGACATTGTTAGGAGTTAGTAGAACATTGTTAGTAGTACTAGAACATTGTTAGTTGTATATAACATTGTAAGTAGTTAGTTGAACATTATTAGTAGTATATAACATTGTAAGTAGTTAGTAGAACATTATTAGTAGTATATGACACTGTTAGTAGTTAGTAGAACATTGTTAGTAGTACTAGAACATTGTTAGTAGTATATTACTTTGTAAGTAGTTAGTAGAACATTGTTAGTACTATATTACATTGTTAGTGGTTAGTAGAACATTGTTAGTAGTACTAGGGCATTGTTAGTAGTATATTACATTGTAAGTAGTTAGTAGAATATTATTAGTAGTATATGACATTGTTAGTGGTTAGTAGAACATTATTAGTAGTATATGACATTGTTAGGAGTTAGTAGAACATTATTAGTAGTATATGACATTGTTAGTAGTTACTAGAACATTGTTAGTAGTACTAGAACATTATTAGTAGTATATAACTTTGTAGGTAGTTAGTAGAACATTGTTAGTAGTATATTACATTGTTAGTGGTTAGTGGAACATTGTTAGTAGTACTAGAACATTTTTAGTAGTATATAAAATTGTAAGTAGTTAGTAGAACATTGTTAGCAGTATATGACATTGTTAGTAGTTAGTAGAACATTGTTAGTGGTATATGACATTGTTAGTAGTTAATAGAACATTGTTAGTAGTAGTAGAACATTGTTAGTGGTATATGACATTGTAAGTAGTTAGTAGAACATTGTTAGTAGTTAGTAGAACATTGTTAGTAGTAGTAGAACATTGTTAGTAGTATATGACATTGTTAGTAGTTAGTAGAACATTGTTATTAGTACTAGAACATTGTTAGTAGTATATAACATTGTAAGTAGTTAGAAGAACATTGTTAGTAGTATATGACATTGTTAGTAGTTAGTAGAACATTGTTAGTAGTATATGACATTGTTAGTAGTTAGTAGAACATTGTTAGTAGTAGTAGAACATTGTTAGTGGTATATGACATTGTAAGTAGTTAGTAGAACATTGTTAGTAGTTAGTAGAACATTGTTAGTAGTAGTAGAACATTGTTAGTAGTATATGACATTGTTAGTAGTTAGTAAAACAATATTAGTAGTATATGACATTGTTAGTAGTAGTAGTAGAACATTGTCAGTAGTATATGACAGTGTTAGTAGTTAGTAGAACATTATTAGTAGTGTATTACATTATTAGTAGTTAGTAGAACATTGTTAGTAGTTAGTAGAACATTGTTAGTAGTTAGTAGAACAATATTAGTAGTATATGACATTGTTAGTAGTAGTAGAACATTGTTAGCAGTATATGACATTGTTAGTAGTTAGTAGAACATTGTTAGTAGTACTAGAACATTGCTAGTAGTTAGCAGAACATTGTTAGTAGTATATTACATAGTTAGTAGTTAGTAGAACATTGTTAGTAGTATATTACATTGTTAGTAGTTAATAGAACATTGTTAGTAGTATATTACATTGTTAGTAGTTAGTAGAACATTGTTAGTTGTATATTACATTGTTAGTAGTTAATGGAACATTGTTAGTAGTATATTACATTGTTAGTAGTTAGTAGAACATTGTTAGTAGTATATTACATTGTTAGTAGTTAATAGAACATTGTTAGTAGTATATTACATTGTTAGTAGTTAGTAGAACATTGTTAGTAGTATATTACATTGTTAGTAGTTAGTAGAACATTGTTAGTAGTATATTACATTGTTAGTAGTTAATAGAACATTGTTAGTAGTATATTACATTGTTAGTAGTTAGTAGAACATTGTCAGTAGTGTATTACATTGTTAGTAGTTAGTAGAACATTGTTAGTAGTTAGTAGAACATTGTTAGTAGTTAGTAGAACAATATTAGTAGTATATGACATTGTTAGTAGTAGTAGAACATTGTTAGCAGTATATGACATTGTTAGTAGTTAGTAGAACATTGTTAGTAGCATATTACATTGTTAGTAGTTAGTAGAACATTGTTAGTAGTATATTACATAGTTAGTAGTTAGTAGAACATTGTTAGTAGTATATTACATTGTTAGTAGTTAATAGAACATTGTTAGTAGTATATTACATTGTTAGTAGTTAGTAGAACATTGTTAGTAGTATATTACATTGTTAGTAGTTAATAGAACATTGTTAGTAGTATATTACATTGTTAGTAGTTAAAAGAACATTATTAGTAGTATATTACATTGTTAGTAGTTAGCAGAACATTGTTAGTAGTATATTACATTGTTAGTAGTTAGTAGAACATTGTTAGTAGTATATTACATTGTTAGTAGTTAATAGAACATTGTTAGTAGTATATTACATTGTTAATAGTTAGTAGAACATTGTTAGTAGTATATTACATTGTTAGTAGTTAGTGGCACATTGTTAGTAGTATATGACATTGTTAGTAGTTAGTAGAACATTGTTAGTAGTAGTAGAACATTGTTAGTGGTATATGACATTGTAAGTAGTTAGTAGAACATTGTTAGTAGTTAGTAGAACATTGTTAGTAGTAGTAGAACATTGTTAGTAGTATATGACATTGTTAGTAGTTAGTAGAACATTGTTAGTGGTACTAGAACATTGATAGTAGTATATAACATTGTAAGTAGTTAGAAGAACATTGTTAGTAGTATATGACATTGTTAGTAGTTAGTAGAACATTGTTAGTAGTATATGACATTGTTAGTGGTTAGTAGAACATTGTTAGTAGTAGTAGAACATTGTTAGTAGTATATGACATTGTAAGTAGTTAGTAGAACATTGTTAATAGTTAGTAGAACATTGTTAGTAGTAGTAGAACATTGTTAGTAGTATATGACATTGTTAGTAGTTAGTAAAACAATATTAGTAGTATATGACATTGTTAGTAGTAGTAGTAGAACATTGTCAGTAGTATATGACAGTGTTAGTAGTTAGTAGAACATTGTTAGTAGTTAGTAGAACATTGTTAGTAGTTAGTAGAACAATATTAGTAGTATATGACATTGTTAGTAGTAGTAGAACATTGTTAGCAGTATATGACATTGTTAGTAGTTAGTAGAACACTGTTAGTAGTACTAGAACATTGTTAGTAGTTAGTAGAACATTGTTAGTAGTATATTACATAGTTAGTATTAGTAGAACATTGTTAGTAGTATATTACATTGTTAGTAGTTAATAGAACATTGTTAGTAGTATATTACATTGTTTGTAGTTAGTAGAACATTGTTAGTAGTATATTACATTGTTAGTAGTTAATGGAACATTGTTAGTAGTATATTACATTGTTAGTAGTTAGTAGAACATTGTTAGTAGTATATTACATTGTTAGTAGTTAATAGAACATTGTTAGTAGTATATTACATTGTTAGTAGTTAGTAGAACATTGTTAGTAGTATATTACATTGTTAGTAGTTAGTAGAACATTGTTAGTAGTATATTACATTTTTAGTAGTTAATAGAACATTGTTAGTAGTATATTACATTGTTAGTAGTTAGTAGAACATTGTTAGTAGTATATTACATTGTTAGTAGTTAATAGAACATTGTCAGTAGTGTATTACATTGTTAGTAGTTAGTAGAACATTGTTAGTAGTATATTACATAGTTAGTATTAGTAGAACATTGTTAGTAGTATATTACATTGTTAGTAGTTAATAGAACATTGTTAGTAGTATATTACATTGTTTGTAGTTAGTAGAACATTGTTAGTAGTATATTACATTGTTAGTAGTTAATGGAACATTGTTAGTAGTATATTACATTGTTAGTAGTTAGTAGAACATTGTTAGTAGTATATGACATTGTTAGTAGTTAATAGAACATTGTTAGTAGTATATTACATTGTTAGTAGTTAGTAGAACATTGTTAGTAGTATATTACATTGTTAGTAGTTAGTAGAACATTGTTAGTAGTATATTACATTGTTAGTAGTTATTAGTTAATAGAACATTGTTAGTAGTATATGACATTGTTAGTAGTAGTAGAACATTGTTAGCAGTATATGACATTGTTAGTAGTTAGTAGAACATTGTTAGTAGTATATTACATTGTTAGTAGTTAGTAGAACATTGTTAGTAGTTAGTAGAACATTGTTAGTAGTTAGTAGAACAATATTAGTAGTATATGACATTGTTAGTAGTAGTAGAACATTGTTAGCAGTATATGACATTGTTAGTAGTTAGTAGAACATTGTTAGTAGTATATTAAAATCAAGCATAAGGTTTTTTCTCCACTTCACTGTAGCGAAAATGGGTCCATATATCACGTTTTCTCTTTCTCTTGGGCCATTAATGTTTTATTTTTAACCTTTCACCGTCAATCCAACTCCTGTCTGTCCCATGTGTTCGTACACCTGTCCCCTGCAGGTTTGAAAGGGTGTGTGTGTGTGTGTGTGTGTGTGTGTGTGTGTGTGTGTGTGTGTGTGTGTGTGTGTGTGTGTGTGTGTGTGTGAGAGTGGCGGAAGAGCCGAGGAGGAGGAGAAGACAGAATGTTAGTAAATCATGTCACATAATATAATTTTTTTTCTTGTCTTTGTAAACTAAAATGTCCATAGATTTTTGTCCAGTTTTTCTTTAGTGAACTACATTTTCATCTCGTCTTTATTATACACAAACATGCATTCTGATTTATCCCAGTTATTGTTTATTAACGGGGGTTTTAGTCTCGTCAAGTCTAGTTTTCGTCCAGTGAAAAATGTGCGTTGACGAAAATATTTTTGTTTAGTTTTCGTTAACAAAATAAACTCCAGCCACGTGACTGCTGAGCAGCAACAAATGCAGAAATAAACATAACACTCATCACTGTGCCATCAAATGAGTCAGAAACATGGAGTTTTATGGCTGAAAAGTTACTTAGTGCGTCTTTAAATCCATCTCCTTGTCTCTCTGTCATTTTGTATGTGGTCTTTACTACTACACTAGCTTCCAGCGTCTTTCCTATTACCGTCTATTACCAAATGGTGTGATATCAGTACTCCTTGCGATTGGCTGCATGGTGTGCCCATTAAACTAAAGTCCCGCCCTCTGTCTGCTGTGCAGCAGCAAGTGAAGATTCCTGTTTTATTGTTTCATAGATGCAACAATAATTCAATTCAGTTATTATATGCATATAAAAGATGGACGGAGCCTCCGTGACGTCAGAAGTAGGTTTGTGAAGAGCTGAATTGAAGGTCATTGGGCGTTCCCACCGTTGCCATCTTGGCAGCGTCAGGTATGTTGTCATTCCCGGGAAATCCAAAAATGGGCAAAGAGGTGGAGCTGAGAGGGGGGCTATGAGCGTGGGGGTAGATGATTGATACCCATCAAACTCTGAGCTGCCTGTAGTTAAGAGCTAACCCAGAACTAACAGTAGCTAACAGACTAATGACGGTGGGTGGGATAAAGCTAAGGCGCGCTGTTAGCTGGCTAAAAACCGCGGTTGTGCTGCACTCTCCCTTCTTGCCGTGAATATTGGATACCTGTCAATCAAAAGAACACGCCCCCTAATTATGTTGAATTTCAAGATTAAATAACATCCGAATGGATGAGTTAGAAAAAATTCAGCCCCCTCACAGTTGTCATGAAGGTAAACTTTACCTTTTAATCCTAAAATGGATTTTTGTACCAGGCTTTAAACATGTTTATTTCTGCTGTGAAGTCTTTTTAACATGGGAGTCAATGGGGATTTGCTCTGTTTTGGAGCCAGTCCCTAGTGGATGAGGGGGGGTACTGCACTTTTTTGCACTTCGGCATAGACTTCACATTTTACCACCGGAGACTGACGCTTCATTTAGAGCTAGACACGATGATGAAGCCAATTCCTGCTAAACTTTCCACCAATCAGACAGCTTAGACTGACGGGATTGTCGTAATGACGGTAATCAGGAGCAGCCAAAGATCAACCAGTGAGCAGAAAGTTCTATGTGTGTGTGAAAAGAAGAAAAATAATGCTCCTCCATGGCTGGAATAAAGCCAAGAAGACGTTTCTGATGCACGGTGGCGCCACAAAGCAGCTGAGCTGGAGTTGGTTTTATAGTAGGTAAATAGTGCATGAGTAACTGGAAATAGTTGTCCTGACTGTGTTTGAAAGGGTTGAGCTTCTACATGCACTTTGTCCCAATAAAAATAAAAAACAAAAGCAAAAAATGGAGTTTTAAGGGTTAAAGTGTAACTTCATCCAGTGCAAAATTTAGAAAATTAGAGGCTGAGAGGGTGAGCTGGGTCAGGACGTAGGAGGGTCGTGGATACACCAGGCAGGATTTATTCCGAGGTGGGGTCAGCTCAGCAGGTATCTGACAGATGGTGAAGTGATACAGATTCATTTCAGTGTGACAGTGTCGTGTTGCTGATAGCTGGAGCAGTCCAGCCCTCAGCATCCTTCTTTAAACGGTAACGGTCGGTGTGACAGGCAGCTTCCAAACAGACAGAAATGATCACTTATCATTGTTCTGTATTTATGTTATAGTCATAGAAAATGAATATTATTAGACTCTTAAAATTAGTAGAGGAGCAACACTTCAACACCTCCCTCTTCCCATCCATGTTTCACGACATTGTTTTAGTGCACTGTAATACTTGTGTAATAACCTCCTGATGCAGGAATTTTTTGTTTAAAAAACTTTTTTTCACAAAAAGTATGACAATTTTCGACTTCTACAGACATTTACAGTTATACCTTTTATTCTGAATCATATTTTTCCTTATGTTTATCTAAAATTATATTTGTATTATCTTCCTGTTTATCATTGAAGTAAACTTATTGCAATAATCCTGTTGAAGCAAATTTACTACAAACAACTTCTGACATTTTTAATTTTATTTATTTTAATATAATTTATTTGTTTTAATTGTTTTTAAATTATTCTTAGTGATGCATTTATTTTTAAATTTGACATTTATTGTTTATTTTTATTTATTTAATATTTAATTGTATTTTATTTTATTTCAGCCTTTATTTATTTTTGTCAGTTTTTTTCATGTTTTTTTTTTTACTGTATTTGCTTGTTTTACAGATATAATTGCAAATAAAAGTAGAAAGTTAAAAGGTTAAATTCTATCATCTATGTATTGTTCAGTGTATTGGATGACTCACCAAAGTCCACTGAAGCGGCTTACTTGCAAATATAGCACCCTCATCTATGCATATAATAAAAAACATCTTTAATAAGGTTTCTCCTATAAAAGATACTATGAGTTGTGTCATGCTTTGGTTTTCAATGAGGCTTTTGCCCTTTTTTTAGGACTTGATAAAGACCAGATGATGTTCTGATTTATAAACCTTTGAATAGAAAGAGGGTGAATGTTCATTTTCATGACTTTACAAAGAGCTGTTCCTTAGAAAAAGGAATCTAATAAACAGCTGGTGTTCAGCCTTCTGGGTCTGCTGCTAGAATAACGGTGCCCTCTTGGCCCCGGGGCTGACAAGGTGACATTCCCGCCCAGGTTAGCACAAGAGCTTTTCAGTGCAGGAAGGAAGTGCTGATGAGGAAAGGACAGGTGTCTTTATCACCAGCACACAACTGTATCCATAAATCACAAACAACTAAGACCCCCAGCAACCACAGGTGAGGTAGAGGGACTGTTTTTAGAGCAACACCAAAGGGGAACCATTTCTAAGGCAGGAGCTTAAGCACAAGGATGGCAGCATATGACGTGTCGTTCCACGTTATGCAAAACCGCAATACCAGCCCTTCATCAGGGCCGTGGGGAGAGGGGAACATGATCAAGCTGAGGACAGGGGGCTTAAAGTGAACCAAGCAGAAGCCCACTTCATATCACACTATTAACTCTTAAAACTCCAAGACGCTTTTAGCTGTCTTTGGTCCGCCTATTTTTTAATGTAAATTTAATCGAATTAAATTCATTTCAGTCAAAGTTATTTTCCATTTAAGAAATGTAAAAATATAATCCATCCTGAAGCTTTTAATCCCAGTCAGCACGCAGATGGAAGAATCTGTTGTAACACACTCAAAGATAATCAGTTCCTTAACACTTTGCTTCCCAAACCTGAAGCATTGTGGAGGAAACACATTGTGAAGGAGCTGCTTACCAGAGACACTGAGAACTTAAAAAAAAACAACCACCCGCAGGCATCTGTTATTGCTACTGTAACCAGCCATGGGATGGAAGTAAGACCATGACTGGGTGTGATAGTCTACAGTGCCCAAACAGTGGATGGATCCATCTGATGTGTGTACGACCCAAAAGAAAGACTGTAAACAAAAACAAATGGCACTGCAAAAAGAAAAAGTGACTTGAACCACTAAGTTCTGAAGATAAAATAGAAATAGTATACTATGTCAGATTGATTGTAATATCTTTTCCTCAAATAGCATGCTAGATTTCTGGTAGAATAATCATTTCTATCTTCTACATGGGCTGTTAATAACAGGACACATTCATTTCTGATCAAGATTTAGATCTTATTCTGACATTGTTATTTTGGTGCATATTCATCAGTAAAATGTGTCTTGTAGACAGTCAGAAAAGATCCAAAGATGCTTCAATATGAGTTTATTTTCATAATCAGATCTTAAAACGTCGGCATACATAAAGCAGTTATGGAAAATAATAGATGCTGACAATGAGGGAATATAGATGGCACATAGTCTGGGTGAAGCTGATCTTTAACAGGTCATCCTGGGGAAGACAAAGAAAACTGTAGTTTTTGACCAAAATACATCTGTGATATGTTCAGAAAATATAAACCTAGCTGAGCTCTTGGATCCAAAAGAGTCTGGTAAAGTATTTCTGACCAGATCCAAGACTAAACATTATAAACGTTGTAATACAGCATTTTCCTTAACCAGCATTTAAATGTTTCCACTAGTTTGATATTTCTGGCATCAATACATAAAAAACAACAGGATGTAAAAAGTAGAATGACAATAAATCTTTTACTCACCAGTCACAAAATGATTCGAACAAATTGTCAAACCTTTTGAAGGTCTTCTCGATGACCCATCGTTATTAACACGCAACCATTTGTTGCATCTTTCTGGGCTTTTGTGTCTCTTAGGCAGCTCAAAGAACGATCACTTCTTATCTGCACTATAATTGTGTTTATGGCAGGCGACCACTACACAACCTTCCAGTATATTTCAATAATCACAGACAAATCAATATCGCTCGATCGCACAAATTCAATGGGTTTTGTTCTATCAGCGCCGTTCTTTTCACCGACAACATAACCGGATGTGACGAAATTCAGTGAAGTTCCCTGATGTTTGCAGTCCGATATTGAATATTTCAACCACTAAACAAATCTGAGATGTTGTGTAAATCTCATAAATGGAGTATTTAATTTATAATAGCACATAGAAAACAGATGATGAAACTGAGACGTTTCACCACGTGAAGAAAAAATGAGCTGATAGTGAATCTGAGGCAGTGGCACGTCTTGAAAAAGTTGGAACAGGAGCAACAAAAGGCTGGAAAAGTACCTGGTAGAGAAACAAACAGCTGAATGAACAACACAGTGAATGAGCAAAATGCAAAACGTTCCTCTATTTAAAACCTGCAACGATTACGACATTTAATCATTTGTAATATAGAATTATCTGTGCAGGGATCCAGATGCGACCCTCCACGTTTCAGTCAATGCTGCGTTTAAAACTGAAGACTATTACAGGTTATTTACATGATGGAAATCCTGATGGCAGTTATTCAACAACACTAGTTCACAACAAAGTCATCTCAAAACCTCCATCAGAACCAGGATGGAAAACCTCCATCAGGACCAGAACCAGGATGGAAAACCTCCATCCGGACCAGAACCAGGAAGGAAAACCTCCATCAGGAACAGAACCAGGAAGGAAAACCTCCATTAGAACCAGAACTAGGAAGGAAAACCTCCATCAGGACCAGAACCAGGAAGGAAAACCTCCATTAGAACCAGAACCAGGAAGGAAAACCTCCATCAGGACCAGAACCAGGAAGGAAAACCTTAATCAGGACCAGAACCAGGAAGGAAAACCTCCATCAGAACCAGAACCAGGATGGAAAACGTCCATCCGGACCAGAACCAGGAAGGAAAACCTCTATAAGAACCAGAACCAGGATGAAAAACCTCCATCAGGACCAGAAACCAGGAAGGAAAACTTCCATCAGAACCAGAACCAGGATGGAAAACCTCCATCAGGACCAGAATCAGGAAGGAAAACCTCCATCAGGACCAGAACCGGGATGGAAAACCTCCATCAGGACCAGAGCCAGGATGAAAAACCTCCATCAGGACCAGAAACCATGAAGGTAAACCTCCATCAGAACCAGAACCAGGAAGGAAAACTTCCATCAGAACCAGAACTAGGATGGAAAACTTTAATCAGGACCAGAACCAGGATGGAAAACCTCCATCAGGACCAGAATCAGTAAGGAAAACCTCCATCAGGACCAGAGCCAGGAAGGAAAGCCTCCATAAGAACCACAACCAGGAAGGAAAACCTCCGTCAGAACCAGAACCAGGATGAAAAACCTCCATCGGAACCAGAAACCAGGAAGGAAAATCTCCATCAGAACCAGAACCAGGAAGGAAAACCTCCATCAGGACCAGAACCAGGATGAAAAACTTTAATCAGGACCAGAGCCAGGAAGGAAAGCCTCCACAGGAACCACAACCAGGAAGGAAAACCTCCATCAGAACTTTGCAGACGGCTACTCAAAGGTACTCCCTTGTGATTGGTCAGTTTGGGATCACATGTCGCCGGATATCCAGATCGTCTCTCTTAATTTGTGTGGTAACCACCATTTTTAAAACAATAACCAGAGGATCAAGTTGATGAGAGGCTGATCAAATTATTTCTTTGTTTTCTTCCACTAGCTAATAAAGACACTGAACCATACTGGACTCCATTGTTGTTGTAAAACAGAAAATACCTACCGAACTGAAGTGAACCATTAAAAGAACTCCAACCTGGTGAGTTTTCCGGCCGATACCACCCCTGCTGCCACCTTCAGGTTTGGAGGAGAAACTGCAACATGACACCAAAATGATGTGTTCCCCCTACGCTCGATTACGAAAGCAAACTCACCAGCATCAGCTACGCCGTAAACTACCGTACGGAGAAGTCGCGCAAGCATAAATCTGGCTTTAGGCGGATACTTCCAGTATTTACCTGGATTTTTCTAAACATGGAGAATAAAGAGAGCAGGGAGGAGCCCAGTGTATTATAGGACAGCAGGACTAAAGAATGGATCAGTGTCACCAAGCCAGACCTGCTATAAGCATATACACCCTTCATTTAACTGAAACAAAAATAGTTTCTAATATTTCTGTTGACCTGATCAGACTCCTGCCCAGATCTTCATTCCTGTTTCCAGTTAGTCCAGCTTCACATTTTACCAGAATAGATTCCGGGTTCAGTTTAACATCCTCGTCCATCTATAAGCTTTTTACAGTCTGCTTCTAAAACACATCTATGAACAAGCCTGAGAATGAGACCCCACACGACCACTCTGATGTTCTGGTTAGAACCTGGTACCTCACTGTGAACTGGGAGCACTGAGGAATGATTCGACCTGGGGCACATGTTGTGGAATTTCCTAAAAATCCCTCCAAAACACAAACAGCAGCAGAGCTGATGAAAGCTTTGCTGCATGATCTTTATATTTACTGGATTTTGTCTTTTCAATAAACATGAATGAGTTCTGGGTAAAATCCAGATTTCTATCGTCTCTGGTAGCTTTTGTTGCACCTCTGCTGATGTTTGGTTGTGTTTTTATATCCAGCACACCAGATATGGGCTTCAAAGCGAAGCTCCCAGAAAAGTCTGGCATGCTGACAGAGCCTTTGAAACCCAACACTGGTATGTGATGTTGTGGGGGGGCAACTGTCCATCCATCAGCCTGACACACTCATAAACAAGGACCCCAGTTATGGAAACCCATGTGATTCCTGCTCACAGGAGACGGCGTAAACTGAACCTTAGAAACTAAAATGTTCAGAGAAGTGTGAAAAAAAATCTGCAATTCTGTACAAAACACAGGTAAGTGTGTGTGTGTGTGTGTGTGTGTGTGTGTGGTGGTGGTGGGGGGGGGGGGGGGGGGGGGATGGGGGGCTGTATTACCATTTTTAACAAACAAAATCAAACTTTTTGATCATTTTTGTAATTTGTAATTTTATCTTTATTTATTGTGTACTAAGGAGGATCCATGAGAATGTTTTCATCTTTTTGACAGTACAGTTGCTTTCCTGCCACGTTGATGAATAAAAATTCTGTCTAAGGGGAAAATATAGGGCATTGTTGGTATTTGGAAAGCAGAGCTCCGAGTTCAGACCCATAAATTAAAATTCAGTTTAGCGAGTAAAACTAAAAACTTTCTAGCCACTCTAACGGGTCCGTCCATCTGTGTTTCCGTCTGCTGCGTGGAGCATAAATGGGCCTTAGTACAGTGTAGTGGTGCAGCCCAGCTTTCTAGCACCAAAGAGACAGACTGGATTTAAATACAAACACATCAGAAAAAGTGCATAAATTAACAAACACCAAAAGAAATAAACAGGATCTGGCTGTATTTAAATGACTGAAAAGCTGAGAGCAGATTTTTTGAAAAATGAAAATATTAAAAATCTGTTTTAGACTTTAGCCTTTATTTATTTCTTTTGTTACTGGTGGTTCAGTTGTTCATTTCAAGTTCTACAATGTTACACAATAGTAACTGTTTTGGTAACAAAATGCATAAAAATAAGGTTTTAATGAAAACAATAAAGAAAAATTGCTTACCAACATGTAAACCATTTATAATGGCAAAATTTAGCCTAAAATAAAAGATCTAAGTGACATTAAAAGAAGAAGAGCCGACACTTCCATGGGAGTAGAATCATAGAAAAGAGCGGAACATCCTATTACTATGATGAATGAAGTAAATCACTACATGTCCCATTAATATTATTCCCTGTGTCATCCATCTATTGGCTTCGTACCGTAGAGTATGTGATGGTGTTCATGAGCTAGTGGCTGAACAAAGTGCAGCTGAATGAGGAGAAGTTAGAGTTAGAAGGAAAAGGCTGGATGAAGTAAACTTGGCTGGTTAGTAACTGGTTATTAAGTTGGAAAAGTGCACTTTGAGAGAATGTTGTTCAGTACTTTCATGAAAAAACATTTTAAAAAAGCATGCATGATTAAATGTGTTCAGTTGCACTGATATTCTGGGATATCTTCCCCAAAAAGTTCGGCTAGATTCTGATTGGCTGGAATCAACTGACCTCAATGGCTGGTGATCAAAATACTTTAGAGCCTTGTTGTAATTATGTAAAACACTGTTTTAATTTTTGAACAAAAGTTTCTGTAGATTTTAAAAAGCACATTTTAGTTATTTTTTCTCCACATATGAATTTAGAGTAGGATGCTAAATGTTAATGCTAATCCTAAGAATGCTAACAGAAGTACTAAGCTCCATTTGTAGACTAATTAAATAAAAACCAACATTTGAATGACGTCATTTTAAAAGCTACAAGCTGCCATCAGAAGCAGATGTTTCACCACATTTCAACCAAAAGAAAAATAAAAAAAATAAATAAAAACAAACTGCAGCATGAACAAAAGCTAAAGGTATTTACTTCTGGCTCAGACAGAACGTCTTGCAGTGACATGGTCTGCAGGGTGTCACAATAAAGTTTGCTATTGGTGTGGTAAGTGACAGAGTAAATAGCTGCAATAAAACTGTTGCTTGAACTGCAGTGAATGTAAAAATGTTTATTTCTTGATGACCCCGAGGAACCCAACTTTCCTGTCAGCGAGTTTCTGAAACAAACAGCCTTCTGCTGCAGCTAAGACACCAGGTATTACACAAAGCTCTAAAAAAGTCCTCCATGAGTTTTCAGTCATAATTTATAATATACACAATTTAATAATTTATTATATTTTAATAATAATTTACAGTAATTTTCATAAAAACTAAAAGTGCTTACAAAATGCTAAATACTAATAAAACCAATAAAAACAACATTAAGAGGGTCGTAAAGGTTGGAGAAAAAAACTAACGGCAATCAAATAAACAGATATTCTAGCTAATAAAACAGATTTTTTTAAAGAAGCCATCAAGTTACATAAAATTAAATCAGGTAATCATTAGGTGAGTAAATAAATAAACAAACCAGTTCATTTGAGTAAAATCGAGATGAAACTGTTGGCAGGAGGAAGAGCTGGGATGACGGGTCCGTCCTGGTTCATACTGTTAATGACACGTAAAGAAACATAATAAAGGAAAATGTTCAGTGTGCAGTAAGATGTTTATTACAAGGGAAATATGAAACATGAATAAAACTCACGATCATCAATTCTTAAAAGAAATGCTAATAAAATTATAATAAGTAAATTAAACAAAAACAAGATGAAAAAAGTTATTAAAATAGTTAGACTGTAAATTAATATAAGATTATTAAAATTTCTCTAACTGATTTGATTGGTCGGGTCACCTCATGGAATGTGTATGTTATAAGGCCTGAAACACTCGTACATACTAGGATACAACACTGATGACATGTCCAAGTCATAGCATCAGAAGATGTATGAAAAAATGGTAAATAATAAATACAATCAAACATAATGCTCAGGAACCTGTTACAGCAGTAAAAGATCATCGATACCACCAGCATCATGACATCTGATTGGCTACCATGATCATGTGACACAGAAACCAGAGAAGGAAAACAGCATGGCTGGCCGTTGATTGCCTAAACCCCCGCCCCAGATCCAGTCCCAGACCAGCACCTAGTCCCGTCAGATAAAAATAAAGCAGCATAATTCAGATAGAAAACAAGCTGAGGCTGAACTCTGAGCAGTCCTGCTTCCAACAGACCGGATGGCTGCATATTTGTGGGAATGTGTTGTTTAAGGTCCCATGAGAGTGAAATACTGGAAGTCTTGAAAAATGAGTGTTTTTAAAGGTTGCCAAAACACTGCAGGACAGTTTATAATACTCACATGTAAATTATTCCAACTCCAGAAAGTTCTGATTACAGAAAATATTTGTGCCACCACTAAAACAACAGAAGAATGGTTTTCATGTTATCGGCAGTAAATCAGGAGTCCAGCACGGTGCCCGGTCAGCTCGGGTTTAATGCACAAAACTACAGTTTTCAGTTTCAGTCTTCCGTTTGTTTTATTAGTTTCTTAATGTTACAGGATTTTTTAACACCTTCTTGTTAGTACAGTTTTAGTCTGTCATTTATTTACTCTGCAACTTCATTCATTTTCTGCGGGACCATTGCGTCAGCCCTTTCTCTGTGGCCGTCCTCATATGTGGACTTCAGTTTGTTCACGGACTCGGCTGAATATCCTGCTACTGCTTCGGTGGTTGGGGAGTTAATAAAGTGTGTTTGTGTGCCATCTGCTTGCCTCCAGTCTGTAAAGCCTGTAAAATTTCTGACTTCCATCTTCACCCACGTCCCAAAAGTAAATGTGTCTTTACTGTCACTTCCAAACTAATCAAACCTGTTGTAAACAGAAGTAAGAGTGCAAAGTGTTTCCAGAGTTTTGGAGTCTGGCTCGCAGCACTGTGGACTGTGGTTAATATTGAGCCCAGATGCTGCAATCTGGACTCAGAACGAGCCACATCTCTTTCAGCTTGTAGCTCTTTTCATTTCTGAGAGGAAACTCAGACTCATCCCGGTTTTTGGCTCGGAGGCAGTCACGTCCCACTTCAGCCGGTTTGACCTCTCCTGAGCACTTAATCTGCAGCTTTCTTCTTCATTTTGTGCTCATCAGTTTTACTCTCTGCTACGAGCGAAACAAACCTTCCAGCAGGGAAGGAGGCTGCCTGAACTCTGAGCCATGCAGCTCCATTCTCGTCCAGGAGCTTTTAAAAACCCATCAGAGTGGCACTGCTGCACTGGGTGACTTGCTCCTTTATTTCCATGGACACTGTCTTGTATTTTCACCAACTCCCACAATGAAAATCCAGCTGCAGCAAATATTCACCAAGGCACCAAATGTGGATTCATCCTACTGTGAAGTTCCGTGTCAAGGTTTTGGGTTTCTGTTTTTGTCTCTTCCTGATTTGTTTTTTAATTCACCGTCCTTCATGTTATGGGTTAGTTTTACCCGTTCTAGACTTATTTAGTTTCCCATCACTGTTGTCCTCCCACTACTATACGAGTAAATACAAATAGCTGTGTCATGGACATCACAGCTCTCATTCGAAGCCAAGGAAAAAAAGTCAAAAGTTGCCGCAAAGGTTGCAGCTGAAGTTCGTGATTCGGCACAATGCCCTCGATCCTTCTCGTCACGGCTCGGCTGGAGAGCAGGACTTTCTATAACGTTCTACAGTCATTTAGCAGACCCGCTTCTCAAAAGCGACTTACATTTGAAGGGGGTGAGGCAGTAGTGTTGAGGGTCTTGCCAACGACCCAACTGGAAGCTGTTAATATTCATCACTTGTGGGATTCAAGCTTGGGTCTCCCACATGGGAGACGGATGCCCTGCTAGCTGAGTTATCCAGCCACTAACTACGTCAACTACTTGCTCAAATGCTCCTTTTTTCTTGGCATATTAGTGCTGCAGAATCCACTAACAACTCTTTGACAAACTCTCCTTCCAAGAATGACCTTCTGTTTTTAGTGATTTTGTGGGATATCACAAAGCCGGTTCTGGTTGCTGCACCGTGGATGTGTGAAGCTTGGTAAAAAGCTTTGCTGCTTTTACAGCTCAGCTAGCAAAGTTTTTGATGTCCATGACAGTGCACACATATTAATTTACGTATTGCAGTGTACATAAATAAAAAAAAAATAACTTCAAAATAAAAGCAATGCAGCTTTAATTAACCTTACACGGGCCGGTCAAAGCCAACTAACGGACCGGGGGGCTGTACAATGCCCAGGTCTGCTTTATACTGTGTTCCCCTGCAGCAGCTGGCTGGGAGATGAGAGATGGAAGACACCAATAATTATAGCTATGTCCTGCTATATTAGCATACTTTGGAGTGGCAATTAATACTGCACAGGCACACTACTTGCATAAAAACACAAGTTAGCATACTTTGATGGAGTAATTTCTACTGTAGAGTCATCCTTTCTGCATAAATACATTAGTTAATATACTTTGATGCAGCAATTTACACTGTAGAGACTTCCTATATGCATTCATTTATCCAGTTGATTTTTGGATAGCTGTAATGTCGTTTCATGAAACTGTACCTATATGATAATGATCTTCAAACTAAAGTTTTTATAGCACAAAACTGAATTGAATGAAAAAGAGACGCAGCATATTTTTCTGATGGCGTAGCATGGGTCCATAGATATAACCATAAATTCAACCTTCGGTAGGGGATGTTTGGACAGAACACCGGTTTTATGCCTGATCCGGCCAAGGATGCACCTTTTCAGGGAATGTGTTTTCCTGCTGCCCGCTCACTTCCTGAAGTTAAACTCTGCCTCATCTCCTCAGATTACTCTGCAGCTTGTTGCTGCTCCTGTTATTTCTAAAGTTCTTAAATGCACTGATTGGAGGATTTTTAACATTTAGTCCCCAACATAACCCCTATCTTTTGAATATTTATGGCAATAAGAAATCAGAGAATAACAAAACCCTTATTCTTCGTAAAACAAAAAAAAAGATCTGAAATAATGCTGCAGACACATTATGAATCGACGCTCCTACTTGCATCTAGCATCAAGCAGTGGTGAAAAAAAGATTGGACAAAAGCCGGACCAGACGTAGAGAACACATGAGCTCTTATTTGCATGCTCTGCTGCGTATTCAGGTCAATGCCATGCACAGCAGTAGCTTAATTAGTTAACAGAGGGTAAGTGGTTTTCCAGGCTGCCTCCCTGTTCACTGCTGCTGGGAACATGGAATTTTGGCATGTCTACAAACATCTGTATTTGTCTGAGTGCAGTTCTATATGGCGCAGCAGTAAATTCCATTTTTTTTCTTCTTCTTCTTCTTTTCTCATAGACACATTCACCATGGTCAGGATGCTCTGCCAACCCATGGTGCTGATTAGTCTGATTTATGAACATGACTTGTTTTCCAGATGGATGCTTGACTGCTGCAGGATCTTACCTGCTGAAACTTTGGCCACTATTCAGATCACTGAAACAGGAAAACCACTTCCAAAGTGTGTGTGTGTTGCCCTCATGAACCAACAGTGCCTGCAGCAGGTTGGTCCATAATTCGAGCATCGACTTCATGGGAGTCTTTATCTTGGAGTCAGTGGGAGGTATTTGATGGATCAACTTTTCATAAAAAGCAGATGTTTGAGAGCATTGAGCTGCTTTAGGATAACAGACATTTAGGCCCTAAATCACATGAGCTGCAAAATGTAACCATATTCTGCTTTAACCATCACATCAGCTTTACAGAGTAAATCTTCTGAGCCGCCGTTTTAATTAGATGCTGAGGTCAATTTTATAAACTGCAGACAAATCTTGGAAACAGCTCACCGAGACTGTTGATTTATATAAAGCCAAACTGTCTGGCGAATTTTGCCACATTTTACCACAAATGAATCTATACACCCATCATCCACTTTATCAGAACAACTTCCAGCTAACACAAATATCTAACCAGCCAATCACATGGCAGCATGCAGACATGGTGAAGACAACTTGCTAAAGTTCAAACTGAGCATCAGGATGAGGAAGAAATGGGATTTAAAAGACATTGACCATGGCACAGTTGTTAGTCTGAGTATTTACTGGGATTTTCACCCACAGTCATCTCCAGGGTTTCCAGAGAATGGTCTGAAGAAGAGAAAATATCCAGTCAGTTGTCTGGACCAGTATGTCTGGTTGATGTCAGAGGTCAGAGGAGAATGGGCAGACTGGCTGGAGATGATGGAAAGGCAACAGGAAGTCCAATAAGCACTGGTTCATACCAAGGTCTGCAGAACAGCATCTCTCAACTGGGGCTGGACGATAATTCGATAACAATAAATATCTATCAATAGACATGTGGTGGAATAGAAAAACAAGTCTGATAAAAAGTTCAATAGAAAAACAGTTTCCCGCCCTTTTATATAATAGCCCATCATGTAGCGTAATATTAGTCATTACTTCCTCCCAACCAATCACAAAGGCAGACCCAGGAACGCTCAGTTGCCGAGCCACGCCTCTCTAAAACCACAACAGAGAGGTCGGCTCAAACCCCCCCACACTACCCCTCCATTTGCACGTTCTCGTGGAGGCTCCGCCTCCATATTAAGGGCCATCCCAAGTATGGAAGAGGGGACCGTTCAGCCCTCAAATATCGCATCTGCAACGCTCCACACTCACAACAAAGTTTGGGACTTCATTGGGAGTGAGACTGGGTAGTGAAGGGGAAGTGTGGAGGGGCTGGTTTGGGATTGAGCCCATGTGTATAGCAAAATATGTTGCAAGGACAAGTGGAGGCATGTAACTCATACCAGGAGGGGCCACGGAGGCAGTCCATGTAGCTGGATCCACAAGAACAGCAGAATCTTGTGATTCTCTACTTCCAAGATAAACGTCTCGTCTGTGATGACTGACATCCCCTGAGCATTAATGATGTAATGTTTACATAGTTCAATGATCTTAAATCTGCATGGGGACTTTTATTTTGAAATGTACTGGATGCTTTGCACTGTCCCGTGTCTGACTTCCTGTCTGAACTGCTGAGCTTGACGCGTTCTGGACTTGCTGGAGGTCGGAAAGAAACCGCGGCGCAGCTGGAACACAGCTGTGTGCTAGTCCCACCAAAAGAAGCAAGTCTGTTTGTTTGTTTGTTTTTTTCATAAAAATGTTATTTAAAAATTTATCAAATTTTCTAGTCACTTTTTTCTGTTTTTACAGACATCACCTGGGTCTGAACTTGATTTTGTTTTATCTTTAAAAAACTTTCAGTTATGGTTAAAAGGTGGTTTAATGAAGGGTTAAAAAATTTACTTAATTAACTTAATATATATATATATATATATATATATATATATATATATATATATATATATATATATATATCTTTTGACAGTTATCGATATTGATCAATATGATTTCTTTTTTATATAAATATGCTTTTTTTTCTACATCGTCCAGCCCTACTCTGAACACACAACATGTCCAACCTTGAAGCAGATGGTTTACAGCAGCAGAAGACACACCAGGTGCCTCCTGCCAGCTAAGAACAGGAAACTGAGGCTACAATTCACACACACTCACCAACACTGGACAATAGAAGATGGAGAAACGTTGCTGGTCTGATGAGTCTCCATTTCAGCTCCACATTCAGATGCTCGGCTCAGAATCTGCTGGAAACATCATGAAAACATGGATCCATCCTGCCTTGTATCAACGCTTCAGGCTGCTGCTGGTGTAATGGTGGGGGGAGATTTTCTTGGCCCACTTGGGCCCCTTAGTACCAACGTGGCCTGGTTTAACCAGCACAGCCTACCTGAGTATTGTTGCTGACCATGTCCATCCCTTTATGAGCAAAGGCTCCGTTTGCCAACAGTCATACCAGAAAAATACTTGAGGTCCCAAGCCAGGAAGTCCTCCCAAGGACCAACCAACTTTGAATAAGTACAGAGCAGTGACAATGTGTTCATATCAGGGCTGTCAAAAGATCAACATTTTTAATCATGATTAATCACTGCTTTCAAATTAATCATGATTAATCACCATATGCCTGAAATGTATCACCAGAACGAACCGATGCTACAAATATTTGCTGTTAACTGGCCTTCCCTTGGATAAACTTCAGATGTCCAATGGTCAGTAAATGCAGCATGTAATGTTCTTTTATATGTTGTTCTAAATCATCTCTACCATGTTCTAGATCATAACTCAGAATTCACATAGCACCATCTCACCAACCGTCTCCATGGTGATAATATCTGTCCTAAAAGCAGCAGATGTGAAGTTAAACAGCCGACACTGATGAAGAAACTCTGATAAAACTGATGATCTGGATAAAAACAGCTTTTTTCTTTTATCTTTGAAGTGTCAGTGGCTCATCTTTTCCATCTCACCTCTCCACCTCGCGCCATCATAACAGAGAAATGACGGATGTGTGGCCGTGCATGCGTTAATTGCGTTAAAAATATTAACATAATTTATTACATGAATTAGTTATTGCCATTAACGCGTTATTTTTGACAGCCTTAGTTCGTATGTGTTTCTTGTAAGATATAAGACGAGGGAATTGTGTGAATCTGGTTGGAAAGATGCTCGGCAGGTAAAATCCAAGAGAGTAATGGCAGCACACTGGGAACTTCTCAGCACTGATTACTCCGTGCCATGCAGACAGGAAACGTGTTGACACCTTCATTGCTGCCTGACAGCCAGAAAATCAGGCTTCTTTTCAAAACTCTGTGACACCCAAAGAGTGTTGTTCAAAAGCGGAAAGCATTCGTCCTCAATTCATCTCACATGGCATGCAGGCAGTTTGCCTCTCCAATCAGCCCTGATCTCTGCGCCCGTCTTTAGTAAGCACTTGACAGGAAGTTGTTGATGTGAACAGAGGATGTATTTTGTTTTGAGATCAGTACAGTGGAAACAACAATCCCTCTGCTCCCAACAGGCATAAAGGCATCATCAGGCGAGCTCCAGTTCATGTGACTGCAGAGGATTATCACGGAGTTAGTTTGTCATAAATATCACAGAAAAAAATAGATGCTGTGTTGCTCTCTGAGTGTGATAAGTCAGGCAAGGTTGACTGACAGATGAACCTGGAAGCTCAACAAATGGGGTTTTTGTACAGGGTCATGTTAATGTTAGGAGAAATCTGCCATGTTAGATGTTGTGTGATCAACACAAACATGACTTTAGAGCAGATTTAAACTTCACCTCTTAAGTTTACTTCTGTTACTTTTCTTTCAAATACAACCAGATTAAATAAGGTTCAATAATATTACTGATGCTTACAAAGAAAAAAGATAAATTCCAACCAAAACAAATAGCACATGAACCCACCATCAAGACGACTTCAGAATATAAGCATGTAAAATCTACATGTACACATAGACAAGACTCACAGTGCTGAAGATTTTAAGCCCATAATGCCTGAATTTATTTACAATTAAATGAAAAAACAAATACAGTGAAAAAAAAAGGAAAATTGCAACATAAAGAAAAAAGACTGGAATAAAAAACGAATATCAAATCAATTTAAAATAAATAAATAAATGAAAATATTGTGTGTGAATAAATACTTAAAGGCTAAATAAGTCGGATTTTTTCCTTAAAAATAATTTAAAATGTTCTTATTTTCTGCAAGGGATGAAAGGAAGCTTCCCTATAAACAATCTGTCTCCTACATCAACAATGTCTTTATCAAGTTTTTCTCCTTCAAAATAAGAGTTACATGACGGAATAACTTGGGTGCACCGTGTTGCTCTTTCCTACTTCCTGGTTCCTTAACCAATCATATGCGACTCCCCATGGTTACCAAACAAGGCAGCGTTTGGTATTTTATGTGGGTAAAAGAGCAGCAGCCTGCAGGTATGGAAGCTGGTAAAAGAAGCGACCAGAAATAGTTTCAGAAAAACCTAAAAGGCCTCGGCATCCTGCTAAAAAAGCAAACCACCAAAAACGGAATAAAACGAGGATCAATACTGGAGAATCTTTAGAAAGGAAAGCATAGCAACTTCCTGTGTGTGAATCATCTTCGCTCCTGATCATGATGTTTGCTGGCGCTAAGTTCTCCATCCTTCATAGACCGTATAAAAGAGCCGTCCTCTCACAAACCGCCAACCTACAGAAACTCTCCGAGGGGAGGACGAACGCTGTCCGTGTTTTTCTCTTTCAACTGCAGTTCTGATTTGAAACACTAGGTGTCAGTGCTACGTATTTTGCCTTTAAATAAATAAAAAAAATTGATAAATTAAAAGAAAAACAATGGGAAGTGTCTTTAAAAGTGTTTTTGAATTCACACACAAATAACAAGCACAAAAAATAACTTTGTGTAAACACACATTGCAAACCACACAAAATTTGCCCAGAAACGTTTCGCTTTAACCTCACAGATATGAACACACACACACACACACACAAATATTACTCATCCCTGAGTCCACCTATTAGGAAATTAAATTAAATGACCCCTCTCTCCAACAAAAGTGGATAAGGATTTTAGCTACTGATGTGGCTCCACCTTGTGGTGGAAGCACTAGGCGTCTTTCACTGGCAGAGCGTAACTGTGGAGAGGGGGTGTAGCTCTGGATTAAGGAGTGGAGGTAGACCAGAGCTGTTTGGGTTATTGTTTTGTAAGCCAGAAGCAGAGCTTTGAATTTGATGCACTGCAACTGGAAGCCAGTGGAGAGCAAAAAAAAAAAAAAAGACCAGACATGCTGCTGCGTTCTGGATCATCTGCAGAGGTTTAACTGAGCATGCAGGCAGGCCAGCCAGTAAGGAGTTGCAGTAGTCAATGAGTGAAATGACCAGAGCCTGGACCAGGAGCTGGGCCGTGTGTTCAGTCAGGTAGGGTCTGATCCTCCTCTTGCTCGTCATAAGTGTTCATAATGAACAAGGCGCTTTGAAAAACTGATTCTTCATAGCAAACAAACCACTTCCAAGAAACTATTCTTTTAGTGAACGAGCTGATTCATCGTAAAGAACAAGCCGGTGAACAAGCTGGTTCTGAGAATTTACTCTTTGTAGCGAACAAGCCCGTTCTAAGAACTGATTCTTTGTAGCGAACAAGTCCGTTCTAAGAACTGATTCTTTGTAGCGAACAAGTCCGTTCTAAGAACTGATTCTTTGTAGCGAACAAGTCCGTTCTAAGAACTGATTCTTTGTAGCGAACAAGTCCGTTCTAAGAACTGATTCTTTTTTTCTTTTTTTTTTTTTTGCAAACAGGCCAGTTCTGAGAACCAATTCTTCATAGTGAACAGGTCGGTTTTAAAAACTGATTCTTTGTAGCAAACTAGCCAGGTCTAACAATCGATTTTTCATAGGGAATGACTTGGTTGTATGAACTTAAAGGATTTTTTATTTTTATTTTGTGTGCATGACTACAGATGTTTTGTGAATGTAATTTTTTTACATGCATACTTCTCACATTTCTAAACTGATTTTGTTGATTGCTCTGTAAAGAAATAACTTTGCTTTGAAGTTTGAGCAGAAATCAGAGAATAAAAAAATTATCTGATTTTTTCTTTTAGTTGAGGAAACAAAAAGAGAAACAAGAAATATTTTTTCTATTTTTTCCCATATTCTTAATCTTTTGGTCCAAAGGAAAACAAAGTGCCTGAAAGTACACAAAATTTCCGGTGAGGTGTAGCAGCCCGACAGCTTAGTACTGATGTTTTCCAACAACATCACACATCTGCGCTAAACTCGAGGCTAAATGTTGACCTGCTGGGAAACTGTGAAGGTGAACTGGCTACTTAGGTGGTGAAGGATCAGGGATAGCCTCGGATAAATAAAGTCAGACTATTTCGATAAAAGGACAAAGGTTAAATCTGCTCTAGAGGTAATGTGACATTAAATGACCATGTCGATTTTATTTTGATGTATCTGCGTGGTGACATCACTTCCTGTTGTTGAGAGTGGCGGTTGGAATAAAACTTTATTTTCTACCAGTAAAGGAAACTCTGACTTAGAAACACTGGAAACACAACAACAGACAAACTAAAACGTCGTCAAACTGAACATTATGTTCTGTCTGTTTTTTGTTTTTTTTTTCTGTCTGAGGTAGAAAATTTGAGCTGACTGAGTCCCCGGTCAACATATTTCTCATATTTAACATCAACATGCCTTAGTGCCTGATGTTTTAAAATAATCAGGCACTATATCGCCCTCCTTTACATGCATGCTATGATATTCTCACATATATCATATTGCATGACAGCATGGGGCCAGGCTCCTCCCTCAGCCATAAAGTACATTGGGTCATTGTTCAATCAAGCAATAAAACTTATGGACAGAAAGCCAATCCGCTACCACCACTGCAAAATCCTAGAAAAGTATAAATTGCTAAGCTTTGCAAGTTTTAGTCACTTGTGCTTTCTTAAACTAATATTCAAATGTATCAATAATTTAGCACCAGAGCCACTTAGTTCATTTGTTCAGAGACAAAACAGCAGTAGAGTCACCAGAACTTCCACCAACCAGAACTGGAAACTTCCACCAACCAGAACTGGAAACGTCCACCAACCAGAACTGGAAACTTCCACCAACCAGAACTGGAAACGTCCACCAACCAGAACTGGAAACTTCCACCAACCAGAACTGGAAACGTCCACCAACCAGAACTGGAAACTTCCACCAACCAGAACTGGAAACTTCCACCAACCAGAACTGGAAACGTCCACCAACCAGAACTGGAAACTTCCACCAACCAGAACTGGAAACGTCCACCAACCAGAACTGGAAACTTCCACCAACCAGAACTGGAAACTTCCACCAACCAGAACTGGAAACTTCCACCAACCAGAACTGGAAGCTCCCACCAACCAGAACTGGAAACGTCCACCAACCAGAACTGGAAACTTCCACCAACCAGAACTGGAAACTTCCACCAACCAGAACTGGAAACTTCCACCAACCAGAACTGGAAGCTCCCACCAACCAGAACTGGAAACTTCCACCAACCAGAACTGGAAACTTCCACCAACCAGAACTGGAAGCTCCCACCAACCAGAACTGGAAGCTCCCACACTGCAGAACTTCGTTTGGTCGGTCTGCCTTTTCTTATAAAAGTGCAAAGCTGTGGAATAATTACCAACTGAACTTAAGACAATATATGAGTTTAAAACTTTCACCGCTAGGCTTAAATTTTGGCCTAAAACAAACCAAAACTGTACCCACTTGTAAATAGTACTGTATGTGTGTGTAAATGAATTATAGATTTTGTATTGTGGGTTTAGGTTAGTTTTATATAGGTTTTTAATGTAGTGTAGAAAGGCCCAACCAGGGACAAGAGTTGAGAACTAGCTTTGGCTAAAAACTCTGCATGGCATCAGCTACAATATTTTGTGACTATGTACTAATGCAATGTCCCTGTCAAATAACTCAAATAAATAAAAAGAAAATAAACATATAAAAATTTTCGTTTCAGTAGAACTAACCTGTAGGAACTCAGGCAGACATCTTGGTAGAAACATTTCTTCTTCATGTTTAAAGACGGGATTGTGACTCAGTGGTCAGCAAAGCTACAGCAGACAGATTTAACCAGCATCTACAGCTTTCTGACACCATCAAAGCTGGTTATGTCAGAACGTGACCACAAACACACAAACAGCTCACTACTGCCCCCTCTGGAAGCAGATGTAAACCCATCTGGGACGATAACAGAAAATATTCTAGTAAATGTGAAGTTGTTTCATGTTTTGCTAAAACTACGTGATTTAAAACTGTTTAACTATAAAAAGTTATTTGGATTGAACAGACACCCAGTTTGCTTTGACTGAGTAGATTAACCCTAAAGAGAAGCACGTTTCTGCAGTTTTTCATATTTGATTATCTGGACATCATGAAGTTGTGTCAAGATAATTAATTTTTTTCATTATCTCAACAAACTGACTTTTTCAAGATATTTATGGATGTATGAGAGGATCAAAGTGAGAAACTATCACCTGATTGAATTCAATTTAGCCACTCAATCACGTGTTTTTCTGTTTAATGGCAGCTGGGGGGCTTTTACCAAAGAAAGACCTTTTTGATTTATCTCAGTTTTTATAAATAATGAAACCATTCTTCTGAAATACCAACATTAATTTTTCTGTTATCTTGAGAAAACCACCCTTTTTATGTGGAGATAATGAGATACTTGTGATGTAATGATGTTAACCAGCTACTGCTAGATGCTAACAGAATGTTAGCAGGTGCAGACAGGAAAGGTACAAACAGCTGTTTCCCTTTTTATTTTGAACTTTTATATATTAACATCCTACTTTGGTTCTGAACCTTGCTGCTGGTCATGTTTCAGTTTAAATAAAGTTTTCTGGTTCTACACTTAGTTTTGCTCCTCATGTATTCTGTTCTTGTTTTGTATGAGCTTCTTCTCTTTCGCTCGCATCCGTGTCCAGTAGAGGCAGATGATACGGTGTTGATGCCGACTGCGGCAGGGCTAAAAGCTGGGAGGAGAAATGGGAGCTGGTCAGACTTCCTGGTCGTCTTCTCAGAGACAGAACAGGACGGTCTGATCTCCCCGGAGTCTCACAGCGAGAGTCCGGTTACATTCGTGAGATGGCTGACATGTCATGGTGCCCATTCGTTTGGGTGTCGCTGCATTCCACTTTCATGTTGCAGGAGCATAAAAAAACAGTGACTGCATCCAAAACAGCTGAAAGGATCAGACATAAAAGTCTCTACCACAGACTACAGCAACATATTTTATTTCTTTGATTTGACTGAATTCTTTTTCTTTATTTTTTACTTCTGTTTTATTTTGGGTTTTCCTCTCAAGATAAAAACAACACCATGCTGTAACATTACTCAGTGTAATCAGTGTTATCTTCCTTATGACAACATCAATTCTTATTTCATTAATACTACCTTACTTAAGAGGTTTGGGTCAACAGTTATAAAAATACACTATAACACACTATACTTGCAATTAATATTACAAAAGAGAGCAGTCTGTATTACACGTAATGTCAGTTATTTGGATCAAACAAACTCCCTGTTTTTATACTCCAAGTTACTAAAACAGGGAGTTTGTTAATTATCACACAACACAGATTAAGTTTACAGCTAGCAGGAACTAACTACCACATAAACCAAACCTTTCCATGGGTGGGTGGGGGAGTGCTGTGTATTATTATTATTATTATTATTATTATTATTATTATTATTATTATTATTATTGTTGTTGTTGTTTTTTTTTTGTTTGTTTTTTTTACTGCATAACTCCACAATTGTAATTAATTATAGTAAACTTAGATTATATGAACATAATAATATTATATCAATAATAATCATTATAGTTTTTACTGTATTTATCCCAGTCAAGTTTTCTTTTTTTTTTTCTCTCATTTTTGTTTTTATATGTTGTATGTTCTTATTTTCAATCCACCAGTCAGTCAGAAACCTGTTAAAATCCACAGAGCACCTGCACACACACTGTTTTTAGTTGATGTTTTTGGCCTGCTCCCTACTGACAACAACCAGCATCTACAAGCATCTCACTCTTTTATGTTTCTGTATTTACAGTATGTCGCTCCATATAAATTACCATCAATATTAAAGACATTTCAGCTTCTTTATTAGAATCTATTGTCTTTAAATTCAGTGCTAATTTTCTTCATTCTCTTTGTAAACAAATGGCTCCTAGTGCTTCCAGAAATATTGTTTGTAAATTTTAGCCTTTTTTTATTTTTCATTCTTGAGACAAACAACAAAACAAACTAAAGAAGCAGTCAGAAAGTGCAGACCTCCGCCAAGCCAGAGGGTCACTCCCCTGACAAAAACAGCCCACCCAGTAGCACCTACATTTTTAACTTTCTGGATTTTTTTAAGTTTCTGCTGCACACTGGTCTAGATAAGTGATAATCTAAAGCTGGTTTTACAGATGGCTCCTGAATTATTCAACACATCTACATGGCTGTCTGTGTGGAAAAGGCTGAGCTGTTCGGATGAGGTGCTTCATGAGCATGACGATGATCTTCACAAACTCATGAATCTGTGTTGTTATACAACAGATGTACAAAACAAATAAGATCCTTCTGATGCCAGACTTTTCTTTTCAGATGGATCTCTTTTGTACCATTTTTTCCTCACAGGTTAAAAATGTCCATGTATAAGGTACAAGCTCTATTATCTAGCACATATAACAAAATGTTGATCTTCTTGGATTTGCTTATCTTCATTTTCAGTTCACATCACATCTAAAACCAGTCAAACTCATCTCAGTTCAGTTTCCACATTCAGATCAGTCTGGCCTCCAGTGCGTCAGCATAACCAATAAATAATAAAACTCCAGATTTTTCTCTTTGTTTTGCACATAACCTACAAGTACATTATCAAGATGTGTAAATTTAATAAACTATACTTTTAGAAAATATTATGAAGAACCTGAAATTTAAACAATATTTTGACTCAATTGCACATTTACATAGTTTATTCATTTACATATTAGCTATATTTAATTTACTTTATATTTAAATTAGTGCTGGGCACGTTAACGCGTTAATCGCGCGTTAACGCATCGCTTAATTAACACCGTTAATTTTTTTTTTTTATGGCAGGCCAGACCTATTTAACGGCGCGGCCTTTTATTACTTCGTGTTTACTGACAAAACAGGGTTTTTTTTCGCCATTCTTTGGGTGAAACGTGACAGATTAGTGGCGTAATTGTGGTTGGTCTGGCCTGCCATATCCCTGCTGCAGCGGTGATGATGTAATCAGGAGAGAGCGGGTTTATTAAAACAAAGAGATGTTTTCTGTCTGGAACAGGAAGAAGAAAAAAAGAACAGATGTTTCTCTTTGTCAAAATACATGCAGATGGACAGAACATCGTAATTTTTGGACAGGAAACTTTTTCATTATTTTTTTTAATAAATGCGGTTTTAATTTATGCAAGACAGCAAAGGTAAGACATGCTTTCTGACTAATACAAACGTGAAGTATCGGGTCTTCTTCTGCCTCTGATTCGGTGAATCTTGGTCATATCGAGATGAAACTTCCAGCTGTGGAATCTGTGAGATGTGAGCTTTCAGTAGAGGAGCCGTTTGTTCGTGTTCATGTCGTGGGGTGGACACGGGGAGACATCATTTGTGTTTACATATTTTTCAGACTTTGTGTAGCTGTTCTTTAAATTGTTTGTTGTCTTAACTGTGTTTGTTGGTGATAGAAATGGTTTTACTGAGCTGGTAGCTGAGATTCTGGACTTTCTGTGGATACCACACATGTTTATAGTTACATCTACAGACCTAACGCTACACCCGGAAATGAGATGTTAACCCTTAACTCCCGGTAGCGGAGGCTGAAAAGTAAAGTTTAGAGAAATTATAGGCCAGAAATCTGGATAATGAAACACTGAAGGTGCATGGATAGAAGTTATTGTGCATATTGTGAATATTTCTCTCTCCTCACCATCTAGAAGCTGTGAGATTCTCATCCTGCTTTCTGTCTGTTCACCTGATAAAACTACTTTAGAGACGCAAATGTTACGAGACTTTTCAAAAAGGCAAGTTAACAGACAATAGACAGACTTTCTGCTAAGGAATGCCATGGGGTGGACACGGGGAGACATCTTTTGTGTTTACATATTTTTCGGACTTTGTGCAGCTGCTCTTTGTAATGATAGTAGTACTAAGAAGCCCCAACAGGTGGCAGTATTGTTCTATGTTGGTAGAAACCAGTATATGTTGGGATGTACGAAGAAGAATAAAAATTAAAGCCGCAAGCGGCATCCATCGGGTCCGAGCGTCCTGGACCCCGCCACCCGATGTTGCCATGACAACAGGTGTTGTAATGTGTTAAGGACCCAACAAGTATGAATACTGTCGACTTTGGTGCAGTTCCCATGTATTCCTATGGAGATATGAGCAACCGTTTTTCATGGCTAGAAGGCTTTTTCTGTCGGTTGCCACGGTAACATGCTTTCTGCTATTAGAAAGATTTGAGGAGCGTTTGGTCCCCAACTTGTCAGGAAGCTTCCCACCAAGTTTGGAGTCAGTCGCACGAATCCCCTAGTTTGTTCAAATGTCAGTCAAATCCAAGATGGCGGCCACCCCGTTGCCATGGCAACAGGTGTTTGAATGACTTCTTTGCTGGGCTTGGGGTGTGACACATATGAATACTGTCAAGTTTGGTGCAGATCCCATGTATTTCTATGGAGATATGAGCAAACTGTGTTTGATGGCGAGAAGGTCATTTTCCGTCGGTTGCCACGGCAACACGCTTTCTGCTATTAGAAAGATTTGAGGAGCGTTTGGTCCCCAACTTGTCAGGAAGCTTCCCACCAAGTTTGGAGTCACTCGCACGAATCCCCTCAGACTAGTTCGTTCAAATACGATGTGTGTAAAGTGCAAAAAATGGCCGTACACGCCAAGATGGCGGGCACCCCGTTGCCATGGCAACACGTGTTTGATTGACTTTTTTGCTGGACTTGGGGTGTTACACGTGTGTGCCGAGTTTTGTTTTCCTACGTAGAAGTAGACTTTTGGGACCCCATTCATTTGGCGAATTTATTTTTTTCTAGGTGGCGCTGTTGAGCCACTTTAGCATTGAAGTGTATGCAGACCTGAGAATATTGCAATTTTCGCCGGGCTTGACGTGTGTGCCAAGTTTCACAACTTTTCATGGGTGTTTAGGGGGTCAAATTAGGCCTCGAAGCGCTTAGAAGGAGGAGGAGGAGAACAATAATTAAAGCCGCAAGCGGCATCCATCGGGTCCGAGCGTCCTGGGCCCCGCCACCCGATGTTGCCATGACAACAGGTGTTGTTATGCGTTAAGGACCCAACAAGTATGAATCCTGTCGAGTTTGGTGCAGTTCCCATGTATTCCTATGGAGATATGAGCAACCGTGTTTCATGGCCAGAAGGCTTTTTCCGTGGGTTGCCACGGTAACACGGTTTTTCCTATTAGAAAGATTTGAGGAGTGTTTGGTCCCCAACTTGTCAGGAAGCTTCCCACCAAGTTTGGAGTCAGTCGCACGAATCCCCTCAGACTAATTCGTTCAAATGGCAGTGAAATCCAAGATGGCGGCCACCCCGTTGCCATGGCAACAGGTGTTTGATTGACTTCTTTGCTGGCCTTGGGGTGTCACACGTATGAATACTGTCAAGTTTGGTGCAGATCCCATGTATTTCTATGGAGATATGAGCAAACCGTGTTTCATGGTGAGAAGGTCATTTTCCGTCGGTTGCCACAGTAACACGCTTTCTGCTATTAGAAAGATTTGAGGAGCGTTTGGTCCCCAACTTGTCAGGAAGGTTCCCACCAAGTTTGGAGTCGGTCGCACGAATCCCCTCAGACTAGTTCGTTCAAATACAATGTGTGTAAAGTGCAAAAAATGGCCAAAAAATGGCCGTACACGCCAAGATGGCGGGCACCCAGTTGCCATGGCAACAGGTGTTTGATTGACTTTTTTGCTCGCCTCGGGGTGTTACACGTGTGTGCCGAGTTTCGTCTTCCTACGTCGAAGTAGACTTTTGGGACCCCATTCATTTGGGGATTTTGGGGGTGTCTAGGTGGCGCTGTTGAGCCAATTTTGCATTGAAAAGTATGCGGACCTTATAATATCCGAGTTACGCCGGGCTTGACGTTTGTGCCAAAATTCACAACTTTTCATGGGTGTTTAGGGGGTCAAATTTGGCCTCGAAGCGCTTAGAAAAATAAACATTTGGAAAACAATAGGGTCCTTCCATACTTCGTATGGGTCGGACCCTAATAAACATTTCAGGAACAATAGGGTCCTTCCATACTTCGTATGGCTCGGACCCTAATAATAGCTGGAAAGACCGCCAGCCACACAATGTTTCTGACTACTTATTGAATAATAGAAGACAGAACATTACATGGTACCAGGAGACGGGTAAACAAAAGTATACGCGAAAAACAGACTTTCTTAAAAGGGACGTAGATATTTCTGGAAAATGCTGTAAAAGAAAAAAAAAGTCCCTGGTTTCCAACCTAATGACAAGAAAGATAGATTTAAAATAATATTTTAGCCACGTATTTAGAGGCATTGTGGAAGGTCCAGAGTCGCAGGTTAAACACCCCTGATGTGTGTTAGTAAACCAAAATTTACTGCATTTTCTTTTTATAACTGTAGGCCTTTTTTTAAAGGAAAGAGACATTTTGCGCGTAACAATGCGATTAATCGTGATTAATCGCAGCATGTCATGCAATTAATTGCAATTAAAAATTTTAATCGTTGCCCAGCACTAATTTAAATATATATATATATATATATATATATATATAAATGTATATTTAAAATCAAGAATTTCACATTATGAACAGAGTAACTAAAGTTCTAGATGTTATGTTAAATGTACATACGTGTACGTTTCCACATGTGTGTAGTAATCCTGACCACCTGAACTGACTCATCTTATCATACAAACTGAAGTCACGGCTATTAAGTCTGAAAGATGGAAAGGATGGAACCAGTTCTCCTCCTGCCATGGAAAGGTTTTATTTTTAAACAGAAATGAATAAGGACTTAGTTCTTCAGCTATCTATCTATCTATCTATCTATCTATCTATCTATCTATCTATCTATCTATCTATCTACCTACCTACCTACCTACCTATCTACCTACCTGTTGGTCGATCGGTCGGTCGGACAGAACCATACACCTAAAGAAAAGGTTTTCTTTTCGAGTACGGTTCCTGTTCACACAAATGTCTCAATGGAGGTGATCTAAAAACGATGCATAACTGAAAACACGACTGGGATGTTTAACCAGGTCTTCTCTTTAACACCTGCCCTGTCAGGGGCTTCAGCCAATGAACTTGTTGCTAGTTTTAATGCCATAATGTTAAATATGATGCCATTGCTCCTTTTAAGGTGAAGGTTGTCGCTGGAAAGAAAAAGTCTCCACAGAGAAATTCCACACTGACAAAAAATGGAAAAAGAGAGAGTCGGAAAGCCGAGTGCAGATGGAGAAAAACAAATCTATAGGTTATGACATGGACGGGTTTGTACCGGAAAAAAATTTGTTGCACCTGTTGCAATGACAATAAAGTTTCATTCATTCATTCATTCATTCATTCATTCATTCATTCATGTCTCAAGAAAAACTTCACTCTTATAATTTACAACTGAGGAATGCAAGGAAGTCCCATTTCTCCGACATTATTAGCAACGACTGTCATAAAGATCAGGTCTTACTCGCTGCTGTCGACAGGTTAGCAAAACCTCCTGTGTCAGTGGCACCTAAACTTTGTTCCACCAAGGCTGCAATGAGTTCGCCAAATTCTTCACAGAAAAAATCCAGAATATCAGACAAGCAGTTGGTTAATCAGCAGCAGGTTCAACAGACATACTGTGTCCATGAAAACCTGGTCTTTAATTTCGGGCGTCTTCCCAGAACTTCTAAAAACAGCTGTAATCAAACCTCTGCTAAAAAGGGACAATCTAGACACAAATGAACAACTACAGGCCGCAAATCTTCTGTTTCTAAGTAAGATCATCAAAAAAGATGTTTTTTATCAACTAAACGACTTTTTAACAAAAACAGCTGCTATGATGTCTTCCAGTCAGGTTTTAGACAGCACCACAGCACTGAGGTGCTCTGACCAAAGTCATTAATGACATATGTTTTAACACAGACGATGGAAAAATGTCAGTCTTAGTCTTACTGGACCTCAGTGCTGCATTTGATACAGGTGACCAAAATAAATTACTTAAATGACTGGAGAACTAGGTGGGCCTCTCTGGCGCTGCACGACACTGGTTTAAATCTTATTTAGAGAATAGTAAGTACTTTGTGTCAATAGGTAACTTTACATCTGAGCAGACAAGAATTACATGTGGAGTTCTTTAGGGTTCCGTCCTGGGGCCTCTTCTGTTCAACATCTACATGGTCCCACTGGCACAGGTCATAAATAACAACATTAGTTACCATAGCTACGCAGATGACACACAGATATATATATTACAGTGTCACCAGGAGACTGAATCTGCCAGTCCAGAGGAACTGTTCCCAACATATTCACAATGCTGCAGAGGCATGTCAACCAAGACAACCCCACAGCATCCAGACCCTTAAGTTACTCCAGGTGGATCTCATGCAACCCCAGGACCCTGCCACTGAGGAGCTTTTTAACAATCTCAGTGACCTCAGCCCCAGAGATAGGAGAGCCCATGCCAGGGTCCCCCGACTCTGTTTCCCCGTCGGAAGACGTATTCCCTCCACCAACCCACAACATCCCGAGTCAAGGTCAGCAGCCCTGTCACGGCTGCCTGTCATTTCACTAATTTCCCTCATTTTGCATGGAAATGTCTGTGTCGTCACCCATCTGAGATTGGTCATGCTCTACACACCTTACTTCCTGCCCACTGAGGACTGGCTCCATACACCACACCTCTGCCTTCATCATGATTGGATAATTGCGAGGCCAATCATCATCCCTACAGCCACCTGATGAGGAAATAAAATTCATCTGCAGCTGTGTATTCTTTGGCAACTGTTTGCACAGACAGTCTGCCCTTGATCTGAGAGCTTTGGTTATGAGCCTGTGCCTTGTTTGGTGGTTATGTGAATAGAGAAGCTTAGATCTCCCACAGTGTTAAAACTGTTTGGGCTTTTGTGTTCTCCTTTTTGTGGTTTATTGATGGATAGTCTTGTTTTTCTTTTGTTTGGTAAGTCTTAAAGCCCTTTTGGCTTCTCCCTTAGTTATATTTTGTTAGTTAAGTGGTAAAATTAGAATGTGTTGGGCTAGTTTAGGTTTGTAGTGATTTGTAGTAATTTTTTGGTTAAATTTTAGGTATTGGAACTGCTTCACCATTTGTTACTATATAGATTACTTGGCCAGTTTTTGTTCACCTTTTTTTGGTTATTATCAACTTTGCTTTCTACTGGCTTGTTTTGAGTTAACTTTAGAAAATAGTTCTTATATTGATTTCTTGATTTAAGCAGCTTCACTAACCCCAGCACTTTTTGGATTTATCCTCATTCCCACTTGTATCAATAAATTCTGTTATCTCCCGGTTTTACATCTGTCCACAATTCTCATTCTTTTGTTACGTCCATCATGCCCCTGTACTCGGTCGTAACATAGTGGGGGCTCGTCCAGGATATTTTCTGTTTCCCATATACGGTGAGTATTGTTAGCGTGGAGTAGGACTTTGTTGGTTCAAGTGAGAATCAGGATGGCTGCATCCTTCAGTTTGGATCAGTTTCTTGTGGCTCCATCTCATGTGGCTCTCGACTGTTGCCGCAAGGCTGATCTTGTGCAGCTTGCAGATCATTTTGAATTGGTGATCCCAAAACAGGCTATCAAGAGCCAGATTAAGGCTCTTCTGGTGGAACAGTTGGAAGCTTGTGGGGTATTGACGGTGGCTGTGGAAGCCGCAGGTGCGTGTAAGGGCGCTCTGGTTAGGGGCAACCCAACGAATGGGGAGGTGGAACCTCACCCGCAAACTCCCAGCGCAGGTGCTGCTGAGGAGGTGGGAACAGGGGTGAAGGTTGGGGCACAAATTAGACCTTTTTTAGGTCTAGATTTTATGAAATATTGAACTGATTATTACAACTAAAGTGATCATCTAATGTAAAAAAGAGAAGAAAAACTTCCAAACGATGTATTTTATCAGCAGGTGTTTACTTTGGGTGATGCTGCTGTAGGACTTTTATCACTGCTGCATAAACACACACACTTCAAAGATAAAGGTAAAAGCTTTTTTTTATCCAGATCATCAGTTTTATCAGAGTTTCTTCATCAATGTCGGCTGTTTAACTTCAGTCCCCACATCTGCTGTTTTGTTTTGTTTTTTTATAATTTTTTAAATTCAGAATAATGATCTACAACATGGTAGAGATGTTTTAGATCAGCATGTAGAAGTACATTATATGCTGCATTTACTGACCATTGGACATCTGATGTTTACCCAAGAGAAAGTCACAGTAAATATTTGTAATATTTGTATTTTTATTTATTTTTTTTTTTTACACAGATTTGTGGTGCATTCCAGTTTTCTCGTAGTTCCAAGCAGGTAAGAGTAGGTTTGTCATTACCAGGTAACTATGGCCTCTCAGCGCTGCAGCTTCCTCCTCCCCCTTCCTCTCCTGTTGCTCTGAGAGAGTAGATAAAATAAGTGACTTTGTGGAGTGAAACACAACACAAATCCAATGTATATTTGAGGCTGAGATAGAGCAACATCCTGGACGAATGCATTGTTTAGTTTGCAAAAAGAGGACATGTCTAGGACATTTGGTCCCCGGATCATTCTAGCTTAGTCAGCGCCAAGTAACGTGGATACTGAGGTTCTCGTTGAGCATCTTTATTATTTATTTTAAGCTGCAATGTAAAAATCTAGATTAACAGAGTTGATGTGTAGTCCCTAAATACACTACAAAACTAAACATGATATGGTTTATCCACATTATCTTAAAACTAATCTAGTAATAGATTAGCACTGCTACATAGCTTCATGCTAATATCATGTTAAAGCCTTACATAACATTAATAGTTATACCTGCACAGGGACAAAATCTCTTCTAAAGATTGTCCAGCCAAATGTCAACATTTTCAAAGGATGAATAATTAGGAAACCAAACCTTTAAAAACAGAAACGTTTAGAAAAGTTTTTCTGTCTTCCCCAGTCATCCTTATTTATTTATTTATTTATTGTTGTTTATTTGCTTGGTTTATAGCAAGGAGTTTATTTAGAATTGGTTCCTAAATGTGATATATATAACATTTTCAATAAATGTTTCCCAATATTTTTGTAAAGCTTACTCAGTACCCAGATTTGTACAGGCCATTCCAGCAGTGCATTGTAGAAAAAGTGGTGATGTGTGCATCCAAATGCCCTGTCACTTACAGGAACAGGAAATAGTGCAGATGGTATTTGAATGTAATGTTGTGCCAAGTTTAAATGCCAGTGCTAAAAATACCCGGCTGGAATGTAGGACTTGGCAGCGGGGCGAGGTTGGTGTCTCAGCCTTTGTCGCCACTCTCAGGGCCTATTTTGACATTAGAGCCGGTGAGACCGAAACCCGAAGCCGGCTCCTTGGTTCAGCTCCGCTTTAATCTTCTATTTTGTTCTGGGAGAATTTTCAGGGGATACTTGCAGAGGCTCCAAGAGCAGATGAGAGGGGGATTTGGGGTCGCTATTCCTGGGGTCCTTGGGGAGAGTTTTCTGAAGACCTTCTTTTTTATCTGTCAAGCAGCATAGCTCAGCCGTCTGGTGGCTATAAATACCTGAAAGAGGGATCCAAGCCTGACCCGCACAACATATCAGTTTGTTCTAAGTGTAAACTTCACTTCCTCCTCCACCTTCTCACTCTGCAAGTGTGATGCTGAGTAAATAATCTCAGTAAGAATCACATTATCTGTCATTTCACCAGAAGGAAACCACAACAAAATGTGTTTAATGCAACTGACAGTGCCTTAAATCATTTTCACACACAGCGTATGTGTGTGTGAATGCGTGTGTGTGTATGTATGCAGAATACATGGTGTTAGACTTCTGTCTGACTTGATCCTGTTTCCTCCATAGTGGCAGGTTTCTGGATTTTGTTTTTCTCTGTTAAGAGTTCTTTTTGTGCAGTTAACCCTTAACTTCATTAGATCACCAGTGACCCTGAGCTCTATAGCTTCTATCATCACCAGTTTCTCAGGAATAGCAGCGTGTAAAGGCCCATTAATGCTCCCTTACGTACATACATAGGGACGTCCATTTCAAACGAGTTTGTTCCAACGTCAGTTTCAGACGTGGCAGCAATGTGTCACTATAAAGTTGTTTCCAACCGCCCAACATGCCTGAAACACTCCCATATAGTCTGTCTTCAGAAGCTTGCACAATTTTACATTTGTTGTGCTGGTCTTCATTCTTCTTTTGCTTTTTCTCCATTCTGATCCTCTTCTCTTTCTCTGGTTTGTTTCTTACTGGTCGCATGTCAGCTATTCTTCTCAGCACCCTCCCCCTATGATTTTCGGTGGTATTGCTTCATCTTCTATGTCAAGTGACGGATAGCTAAGCTCCCTGAAAATGGATCAAATTACATACATAACCAACGCAGGAGACGGTAGAACCAGCGTATCCGTTGTTGGCGCTGAGCATAAATAGGCCTTAACTCTGTGAGGTAAATTGTGATGGATAGCTACCCTTTAGATGATCTATGGAAGTTTTCCAGCATTTCTATCCCGTCCAGGAGGTTTACAATCCAGCCACTAAATGTAGTTTTATTCAGAGACTCTATCCGGTAAATCCACAATGATCCATGATAACAGCTTTATTTATCACATTTCATCATAAAAACATCACCATCACTACTATGTTGCTAAGAGACCTCTATTTAGACCTGGACATGACGATGAAGCCACTTCCTGTCAGACTTTCCACCAATCAGAGAGCTTAGATTGACGGTAACGTCCAATCAGGAGCAGCCAAAGATCAACCAGTGAGCAGAAAGTTCTATGTGTGTGTGAAAAGAAGAAAAATAATGCTCCTCTATGGCTGGAATAAAGCCAAGAAGACGTTTCTGATGCACGGTGGCGCCACAAAGCAGCTGAGCTGGAGTTGGTTTAGTGAGGATAGCAGGTAAATAGTAGCAGGAATAACTGGAAATGAGGAAAAAGTGGAAACATGGAAATAGTTTCTGTTGTGTGTTTGTTTCAATAACAATATTTTTTCTCCTGAAAGCCAAGACTTGAGAGAACGATGAGATGAGAAAAGGTTTGGTCACTGTTGATCTGTGTGTTATTTCTACAAAGTTCTGTTAGTAATAAATTCTGCTTTCTTCTTCTGGTCGACCTTTATGCTGCTACATCTATTCATACATTCATTTTACATCATTTTACCTCCCAATCTGACAGCTGAAGCTGTCCTGAAAAAATGGATGACATTGTAATGGACTGAAAGAGTTGAGCTTCTAAGTCACTTTGGATAAAAGCGTCTGCTAAATGACTGTAGAATAGAATAGAATAAGTTAGAATAGAATAGAATTGTCATGATCATGGAATGTCTTTGGGTTTAGGTTCTATCATGATAATGGTTTGTGTCATGTTTTAGTTTTGTCATGATTTTGGGTTATAGTTCTGGTTTTTGTCATGTTGAGTTCCTGTAGAATCATGCTTTAGGTGTTTGTCATGTTTAGTTTAGTTTCCTGTGGGTAGCTTTCCCTCATGTGCTCTGTGTTCTGTTCCTGCCTCATTAGTTCACCTGGTCTGATCACCCATTGACTTCACCTGCTCCTGGTTATTCCCACTCTGTATAAATGCCCCATAGTTTTCAGTTGTGGTTGTCAGATTCTTTTGGTTGACTCCCTGTCCTGTGTTTTGAAAATAAACCCTTTTACCTGCACTGGTTCTGCCTGCATTTGGGTCCTGAACTCCGCTGCCATTCGTGACAAGAATAGAACAATAAGAAAATAAATCTGCACTCAGATGGTGGAGATGTTCCCTGTTTTCCATTCATCTGGCGGGAACTAAAGGTCTCCCCCTGCTGCTTTTCTTCAACATTTGGACAGAAATCTGGTCAGGTAGGACAGGGTTAGGTTTATCACTTTAAAGCATGACAAATGTGAACTGTTGCAGTCACATTAACAGCCAGACACACAGTAGACGTGATCAGTGTTCAGAGCAATCCATCGGCTGCTGAGATGAAATAAATAGCTGTACTGTCATACATTTCCTCTGCCATGGTTTCACATGCAGTAAGTAACTCCAGCATCTGAACTGTTTGAAGCTCTGACTGATCATATCAATATTTGCAGTTTTACTGTTAAAACGGTTATTTTAATTGGTCTATTTTATCATTTATCTAGATGCTGAAATGAGTTGACTGGAAATTCCTTAAAGCAACTTTACAAAAAATGGGTTTGGAGAATAATTTCGTAATCAGATTATAGTAGTTCTCCAGTCGATGTATTCTCAGAAAGCTCCACTGGGATCAGACATGGATGTCCTCGCTCGCTGCAGCTGCAATAAGATAAAATGGTTTTATCACAGGGATTCTAACAGGTACTATAGACATGAAATCATTCTTTTTTCAGTTCAATTCAGCTTTATTTAAACAGCCCCAATTTACAACAAAGTCATCTCCAGTCACTTTTACAAAAACAGTTCAAAATATTATAGCCCAGTTATGATCTAGATAAAAGAAATCCATTATATGATCAACATTAGTCCAATTTATAATAACTCTGTTCATATAAACCACTTCAAATAAATAATTACCTAGCTAAGGAAACCAACGGATCAAATCAGAACCAGAAAGGACGGCCATTGTCCTGGAGCGGTTGGGGTGGAGAGGACAGGAAAGAGGGTCAACCAGCAGAACTCTAATCCAGAGATTCCTGCTGCCCAGTGCATCATGGGACGTCCCCCAGCAGAGTGGAGTCCAGTGCATCATGGGACGTCCCCCAGCAGAGAGGAGCCCAGTGCATCATGAGACGTCCCCCAGCAGCCTCGTCCTATAGCAGCAGGACTAAAGGATGGATCAGGGTCACCAAGCCAGACCTGCTATAAGATTTATCAGGGAGGTAGAGAGGGTCTGATACCTGAAGCCAGACTGGGAGCTGGTTCCACAGAGAGGGCCTGATACCTGAAGATTCTGCCTCCCATTCTACTTGTAGAACCACCAGTAAACCTGCAGGCTGAGAGTGAATTATTACTGATAAGAAAATCTGGAATTCTGAGATGTTTAAGATCCAGTGGATCTTGGTCACTAAGAACTTTACATGTGTGGAGAAGAATTATGGATTTAAAAGGAAATCGATGAAGAGAAGAAAAAAACTGGAGAAATCAGATCTCTGATGATTGTTCTCATCAGAACCCTCACTGCAGCACTTTGGATCAGATGGAGGCTTTTCAGATCATTAATCAGAAATCACAGTCGTCCAGTCTGGAAGTAAGAAGTCCATGGAGCAGTTTTTCTACAAATAATGTGTTAATTCTCCTTCACAGCCCACATTCATCATAGAAAACTGTTTAGATCTAAATGTAATATAAAACTAGTATCATTAAATACATTGGCATTAATATTTTCTCCAGGTTAGAGTTGTTTAGCTTCAGTTTTACTCCATCACGCCCTAAAAAATATGAACTGAGGTTACTCAATAAAATTATGGCAACAAAGTGACACTTGATATAATTGAGTAATTTTAATTACCTACATTTTGATTAGAATATATTGAAAAAATCAACTAAATTTAAATTAAAATAGTTGAGTACATGCTATATAACAGAACATGGAAAAATGTGTTGGATTTAGCAACATCATGTCAAACAGGAGTAAAAGTTGCTTGATTTAAATGAAAATGTTACATAAAATCTACTTAGTGTTTATGCACATTTACACTGAATTCACTAAAAATCTCAGACAAATACATTAAAATTCACTAAATATGGAGAAAAGATTATTTTACAACAACTTCATTTGTTGGGGAATTTTAAATTGCATTTATTCAATTTCTGAAGAAACTTCACAAATAATCACTGAATCTGAAGGAAAACAAACTATTAAACTATTAAATGTTACCCAAATAAAATAATGCTTACAAGGAATCTATTTAAAACATGTTTATTGAAATGTTTAAAATAAATTATATTTACTGACAGATAACGTTCTCTAGCTAAATTCAACTCATTTATAAATATTAAGATCTATTTAATAATATCAAGTGTCACTGTGTTGCCATAATTTTCTTAAGTATAATTTACCCAACATGTCTCAGTGGTTTCACTTAGTTTCACTTGGGCCAACAGACTGTCACACAAATATTAAACAAGGAAAACATTTATTCCGTCAACATTTAAAAATGTAACTGCCCCCCCCCCCCCCCCCCCCCCAAAACAGTATGAATACATTTCTGCTGTTACAAGGCAAGAATGTGCAACTTGGGCTTAATGGTGAACATTACAAACTAAGTTTAAACCCAACACTGCTTGGACTACAGACAACTTTACTTTTATAAAACTTTGTCTGGAAAACTACATAAGTGTTATAACAAAGCATTAGTGACAACGTTACTGAACATGTAATTAAAAAAAAACAAAAAAAAGAGCTTTAAGTCTAATAAAGTAACACTCCTCAGTGAATGTCACAATAAAAGACATTAAAAAGAAAATAAAAATCACAAATTCAGCCTGTCAAACAACAGGAGCCACCTGGGTGGTGTCTGACTTGATAAGTGCATAACTGAAAGACTAAAAGAGAACCATTAAATGAAGCACCAAAGGTAATCACATCACATTATGGAGAGTGACCTCTCCTGCCTTTCACTCTGTAGGGATCCCTGTTTAAGTCACAAACTTAATCTTGAGGCTGTTCACATTTGGGGACATTTGGGGCCTTGCTCAATCCAGTTCAAGGAAACATTTCTGGAATACTTCAAAAGTGTACCTTAGTTCTTTGGGATAGGCAAGGTCAACTGCATATGTCAATCCAACAAGCATGGCACAAGCCCTATGAACATTACCCAGAGCAGCAAGAACTCTCACCCCCTCCACCATGATACCAACACCATCACAGCCCTCTGACAGTTTGGTCTCGATTTTGTAGATTTACATTCTTTGTTGAGTGAGGTCTTGAGCCAGTGTCTCCATCTGCATCCTAAAACAACAAAAACAGTCTTTCACTGTCACACCAAAAATTCACAAATCAATAGCTCCCAATCCCAGTGATCCTTTAGAGGAAAAGAAAAACTAAGAACCACAATGGTTTTAGTTTCAGAACACAAAATAGGCCATCTCTTTAAAAAGTCTTACTTATAGCTGTTTAGATTAGTGATTTCTCTCTCGGGAGAGAGAAAGAGGCTCATTAATGTCAAATGTGCTGGCTAGTTAAATCAAGTTGAGATGCAAATATACTGAAAACAAGTCCTATTTCTGAAGAGATCCATAAAAACCCTTTACTTTTAAATGAGAATCCATTTTAAAGGGTCAAATAGGACATGCAGTATGTTACATGGACGGGGCATTGACAAAGAATACCTGGGGGTCATGAAGTGTCTGAAGGATGTTTTGTCATGGACATGTCAAAACATCATTCAGACATTGTGGATAAGAAATATCTTAGGACTGAGACCGCTTCCCACGAATGCCATCGTGTCCCACCCAAACTGGTACATGGGGAATTTGGAGGTGAGGTGAAGGCATCCGATTCCTTGCTGCATTATTTGAGCCATTCCCAAGTAGTTTTTGCCAGGCTAGTTGTGTGACTGATAGGTAAAAACGGTATCACTAAAAACAGTCAAATACATTATATGCTAAAATGTAGGGTTTTACAGGCAGTTGTTGGAAAAATGTTATAGTTGTAATTTAGCATTCAAAACATACCAGTGTGAGGAAAGGGTGCATGGCACAATATAACATTTTTCTGTTATAACACTTGCTTCAACTTACTTTAAACTCCTTGAAGAGCTGATCAGTATGTTCTCCGAGTTACACCATCAGGCACTGAACAACAAGATGTTAAATGTTAAAATTGATGCTTGGATTGCTTGATGCCTGAAAAGACAAAAATAATCACCATTCTCTGATCTATTTCAACTCTACTGTTTGAGTAACAAAAACATACAACACAATATGATGAATCCAGTAAGATCATTTTTCCAATCATCAAGACTTTATTGTAACAGGATTTTTTCCAAGTTTAGAGAGCCAAGACATGAAAGTTGTTCCCATTTTAAGAAAAGGCTTAAGTCATTCAAATAATTCATCTGACATTATGACAAAAAAAAAAAAATAAGAAAATAATAATTCCTATACAGCAGATTTGTCCGGTGATTTAGTTGTTTAGTCTCAGCTGTTTAGCAGCGTACTGAATAATAAATGTTTAACTCAAGACAATATTGTTAAAAGTATTTAGTACCGCTGGACACATAATTTAAGTTTGCTGCAAGTTTTTTAACTATCAGGTTTGCAATAGCACAATCTTTTCACCATTATTTCAGTTACAGATATGACCTCAAATTCAGAGGTTCATCTTGAGCCTGGTCTGAAGCTACTAATGTGAACACAAGTCCAAGGCCTTTAACTCAGCATTGAGTTGCATTATGTGGAAATTCATGGAAGGAACGCACCTGTTTTAAAACATCAGTGAGACTTGGATTATCTGTGGTACTACAAGCATTTTTATGGTGGTTCTCCAACTATGTTCATGAAATGCTGAAGTGACCAAATCAATATAACTTACAATATGTGAATTAGCTGTTCAAAATATTATATTTTCAGAAGTAGTTAATTGTGTGTAGCAACTGATGTCCTAATAATTTGACTACAAAAGAAATTAAAGCTGCAAGTGGCATCCATCGGATCCGAGCCTCGTGGCCTCCGCCAGCATGTTAGTTAACACGCTAACATGCTAGGTAAAATGGTAAAATGGCTAGCTGAGAGTCTAAAATATTGATATACCTAATTAGCATGTTTTTGCTAGCATGCTAATATGCCGGGTAACATGCTATGTAACGTGCTTATTTAACTAGCTGGGATTCTGGCATGTTGATGGATGTAGTTAGCATTTTTTCTAGCATGCTAGCTAACATGCTAGCTAACATGCTAGATAAAATGGGTAGCTGAGAATCTGAAAGGTTGATGTACCTGTTATTTTTCTAACATGCTAAAATGCTAGCTTGCTGTCAATTGTGGTGCAGTTCCCATGTATGTGACATGTAACTTGTCGGGAAGCTTCCCACCGAGTTTGGAGTCACTCACATAAATCCCCTCATACTAGTTCGTTCAAATACGATGCGTATAAAGTGACAAAAATGGGGTATAAATTGGACGTAAACTCCAAGATGGCAGGCACTCCTTGCCATGGCAACAAGTGTTCAATTAACTTTTTTGCTTGTCTTGGGGTGTTACACATGTGTGCCAAATTTCGTCTTCATATGTCAAAGTAGACGTTCGGGACCCAATTCATTTTGGGATTTTTTTTTTTATTTTATTTTATTTTTTGTCTAGGTGGCGCTGTTGAGCCATTTATGCATTGAAGTCGATGCGGACCTTAGATTATGGAAATTTTCGCCTGACTTGATGTGTGTGCCAAATTTCACAACTTTTCCTGGGTGTTTAGGGGGTCATATTTGCACTTGATGTTCTTAGAAGAACAATAAACATTTCAACAACCATAGGGCCCGTTCCATACTTCGTCTGGCTCGGACCCCAATAATAATAATGATAATAATAATTTCCACCAGCCACTTGCACCACACTTAACTTATATGTGAGTTAGCCTGTGATTCTCTTTTGTCGAACACCACTGGTTCCATTGCCTGGAAATATACTGAGAGCTCATTTCTATATGTCTGAATATAAATATGCAGTTAGTAAATTACTCTCAGTCCACAAGAGAAGATTCTGCCTTTCTGGCGGGGCTGTGGCAGGAGTTCCAGGTGGGGATCCAAATAAAGGAAAAAAAATGGGGGGGGAATGCACACTTTTAAATACATATAAATATATATATATATATATATATATATATATATGTATATATATATAGTACAGACTTCCACTAAACCAGCGTCGGAGAATGAAGTGACCGTTCCACAAGAAATAAAGTCTGTCATCGAGGAGCCAAGGGCAGCAGAAGAACAAAGTAAAAGAAAACGACGTAATGAATTTAAGAAGAATATCATTTTGGCTCCTGTCTGGAATCAACCATTGGAACCCATGGACAAAAACCATGAGGAAAATCTTGAGGAAGTCCCTCAGCTACCAAAGTTGGTTGAAGATCCATCAAATGTCCAGGACAAAGATGAGTCTTGGTACATTGCTGAACACTGAGGCAGAGAGTCAAACATTTGAACATCATACAGAAAAGACCCAGGAAGACCTCAAGATTCATGAAAACCTGGAAAATCCCCAAATAACATCTGGAAACCCAGGATGAGAAATCCCTGTTGAGGCCCCTTCAGAATCTGGGGATCTAATACCACCAACAGAACCAGAGCCTGAGTCAATTTCTTCATTGCCAGCACCTCCAGCCACAGATCCACATCCAATCCTTAAACTTCTGCTGGCCAACAAGCCAACAAACAACCAGTCTGTCAACACGAACCATGCTGATGAACAGAGCCTCCCTCACAGCTCCGGTCTGTTGATGATCCCAGAACTCCAATTTCATCAGACCTTGGCTGTAAAGGATGAAAAGATCGCACAACTACAGAAACAGCATGAGGACTTGCTGAATCAGCTAAAGGAACTGCAATATCAGGTCCACAGAAGTAGCATCATGCAGTCATCAGCCTCTCAGCAGGTGCAGAAACTGGAGGCAGAACTCCAAGATGAGAAACAGAAAACAGAACTGGCGGAGACTTCGGTATCTGAGCTGCGATTTGAAACGGACAAAGCCAAAGCCGAACTGAGCCAGATTCACATTCAGCTCCAGGATCAACAACGGGACACCAGCGATGAGAAATCTGCTCTCATGACTGAGGTGGAGAGGCTGAAACAACAAATGAAATCTCAGAAATCCGTGTCTGAGAAGGAGACGGCCATCCTGTATGCTGAACTGAAGAAAGAACATCAGCAGCATGCAGACATCTCTAGGAGAGTCGTCCAGCTGGAAGCAGCTCTCACTGCTGAGAAGACCAGAGCATGGAGAGCTGAGACCTGCTGGGCCCAGGAGGTGGAGGAAAGCTCCAGAATAAAGTCTGCTCCGGTGAAAACCCAGGAAGAACTGGATGAGCAGAAACACCAATGGGAGCAGCACAAGAACCTTCTCCTGGTTGAGCGGGAAGAAGCTAAAACCTCCACAGGAAGATCCGTGATGGAGTTGGAGAGAGAACTGGAAGACCAGGAGAAGCAGCAGCAAGACGAGAAGTCAGCGCTTCTAGAAAAAATATCTTCTCTGAAGAAGTTTCAAGAACAGAAAGAACGAGAGATAAAAAGCTTCAGAGAGGGCTTACTGAGGAGAGTTCAGAACCTAGAAGCTCTGATGTTTAAAGAAGAATAAGCCCAAAAGACATCTGTGAGCCGGAAATCCCTCCATGCTGGACACTGAGGAATTTCTGGCATAAGGACCTACCTCTATGATTTTATATTAGCCTTAAATATGCTTATTTTCTCCCTCTATCCCTGTCCTTTCACCCCCACTGAACACAATTTGACTGAAAAGAAGTCACAAAGACATCTAAACTGATTTTAAGATCTATCTCATTGTTTATACTTTCAGAAAATAAAGAACTTATTGTACCTTCAGGGGTCAAATGGATTTTCCCTGGTGTGGTACCCTCAAAGGTGCTGCTGTTCCTTCAACAGTGCAGTTTTTACCTTATTAAGACCAGACGGCCCTCAGAGGAACAGTATTTGTCTGTATGAGGTATAAACTGGGCTGTAGAGGGTTCAGCTGTACCTTTAAGGGTTCTACCCCAGTGATAATTCTTTGTACCCTTAATGGTATAATTAGGTATTCATTCCCTGAAAGTGTAGCTGTATAGTTTAACAGAAATTTTACAGCCACACAATGACAGAGATGATTGTAGCTGAGAAATAGCCACAGTCATCAAAAAAATCAATTTTCAACCAAACATCAGTGTCTCGAGCTCAGTGGGTCTTTCTCCTTTTCCCTTTACTCTTAACCCGTTAACCACACCTCTTTTTTCACTTTCCTCCTTTCCTATCCCCTCAAAAAAATAAATAAATAAATAAAAAACAACCCAAAACAAAACTATGGTTTATGTTCAATCCTTTTTTACTTCTTTGTGTGAGTCTAAACATGTGAAACATGACATGAAAACAGCAGAAAAGCTTTTGTTGTGAAAAATGAAGGTTAGAGATTTAACAAAGGTCATTCATCATTGTACTATTAAAATTAAATTAAAACAGCCTAAACAATAAAACAAAAGCACAAAAACCAATAAACAAAAGACAAATAAAAACAAACAACAAAAAACAAAACAAAAATAAATAATTCTTAAAAACAAACAAAAACAGCAGGTTCAGCAAATTCTGAACAAAACCTCTGAGCTTTAAGTCCGATCAGCTGATTTTAGTTACTTTACCCAGAATCCGACTCATTTATGGATCACAATAAAAAATCACCATCAATCGGCTCCGATTGCTGGGGTCTGTTCCAGAAAGCAGCTGGCATCGAAGCTCTGAGTGTGTCAACCGCAAATTTAAGGAAACTGGGTTTTACCCCTGAGTCTGTTACCATGGTAACTGACTCTGTGAAGTCAACCTGCTTAAAATACTCTGGTCATGCATATCCAGCGTCACACACTGTGGACGTTCAGTGGCATTACAGCAGATTTCGTGCTTTGCACTGCAACACTATTTTTATTTAGTTTGTTTTTATGTAAATGAACTTTTCTTTATAACGTTGTCAACACAGAACAATCTGGAAAGACAGAGGTGTGTGAAGTCATGAGGAAAGTCGACACACATCTCAAATCACAATTATATAAAATAATCTAGTGTAGAGGACTCTCTGGATCCCAGCAGTACTGGTCAGGTAATGGTAACGGTATTGGTGGGTAACCAAGAGAGACCAGTGTGTCATAGGCAAGGCTAATTTATTGGTACAGCACATTTCATGTACAAGACAGTTCAAAGTGCTTTACATAAACATTACGGCAGGTGCAGAAAGCAATACAAGCACATAAAAAAATTAAGATTAAAAGAAATAAAATGTATTAAATAAAACAGAAAGAAAATGCTAAAATAAAATAGATAAAATGCAAGAAATAAAGTCCAGTGTGGGTAAAAACAGTATTAAAACATGATCGAGTTTAAAGATTCCAGCTTAAAGAACCAGATGCAGATCTGGACTCTAAATAAAAACTAGTCCATGCAGCAGAGAACAGGTGGGTCTTTAACCTGGATCTAAATAAACTGAGTGTTTCAGCTGATCTGAGGCTTTCTGGGAGTTTGTTCCAGACATGTGGAGCATAGAAGCTGAATGCAGCTTCTCCATGTCTGGTTCTGACTCTGGAACTGATAAGAAACTGGATTGTTCATACGTCTCAGAATATTAGCATCTGTGTGAAGCCACATGGAGTCTCATCCTGAACACAAAGACAAACACATTGATCACCTCTGAAATAAATTACTCCACTGTCATAAAAAGCAGAGTTTTGTTTTGTTTTGTTTTTTTTGTTTGTTTTGTTTTGTTTTTTTTACTAAAGCTGCATCCTTCTTGTCAGCTGCTCAACTCACCCCACATGAAGTGGTGATCAGAGTTTTCTGCTTTAAAAAGTCTCAAACTATAGCTGAGATATTGATGAAACAAAAATAAAAAGTTTGCGAACCACCTCCATAAAGTGATCCAATAGGTGTCAGAAACTAGATCTAATACATTACCAACTGAACTCAAGACAATATCCAAGTTTAAAACCTTCACCGCTCGGCTTAAATGTTGGCTAAAAACAAACCAGAACTGTAACCGCTTGTAAGTAGTACTGTGTGTGTGTGTGTGTGTGTGTGTGTGTGTGTGGGTGGGTGTGTGTGTGCGTGTGTGTGTGTGTGTGTGTGTGTGAAATATGTATTGTGTATTTTAATGTAGTGTAGAAAGCTGAATCAGGGACAAGAGGTGAGGATTAGCTTTGGCTACTAAATCTTGTGACTATGTACAAATGCAATGTCCTTGTCAAACAATTCAAATAAATAAAAATATGATACATCAGGTGTTAAAGGGTTAAATCCTGCTTTCTGGTGCTGCCAGCTTTGATTTGCGACATGGTGAAGTGACAGTAAACTTCATCGTATGCAGTATTAAAGGTTTGGTAAACACACATGAGCTCACAGATACATGCCTCAGGTACGTATGTGAGACCCAGTTCATCAGCAGGAGGCAGTTTATGGACCAGCTGACGTTCTGGAGCAGATGATGGAGATGAGCAAACATCTGATGATGACAACAGTTAAACAGGCATCCCTTCATCTCTCCAGAAAACCAAGCATTAATTCTCTGAAGGTTTTCAGACAAAGCTCTCTTCACATCTGCTAGATGCTGCTTCAGGTTCTGGTCCAGTTCTGCAGGAGGCTTTCGGAAGCTGTCAGACACGACTCTGAAAATTAGGCGAGAAATGTCTTGTTTGCTGTTCTGCTGCTCTGAAGAATGGGCCGGACACACGGGAGGCGACGTCGCTCCTTGTCCATCGTTTCCTGTGGAGCTTGCACGACGAGGTGAAAATGGCTGCCCTCCTCCAGCCAAGCGACATTCATGCATGTGAAATGTTGCGCTCGTTCACGTTGGACGTGCACATGGATGCTTGCAACGCGACACAAGAAAGTAGAAAAATGTCACAATTCCCTCCAAAATCATTACCAATCGAATTTCTTGGAGAAAAGAAACATATTCTTTTTCTGAGCTGCTTCTGAGACGTGCGGCAGTTTACACACTGGTTTGACCAATCACAGCTTGCCTCTTTTACAACATGTATGATGCTATTAGGAAGGAGGAGCCAGAAACTGACTACTACAAAAAGAATATAAACAGATATTGATGAATAATAGTGATTATCACTCTATCCCTTCTGTCACTGGTATACAGACTTTCTTAAGTTATTCTGTTGTACGTGAAATTACAACAGAATAACAACATCATAAAAGAATTAACAAAAAATCTAAACAAATGCAGCAAAATCGATTTTGTTATTCATTTTTAGTACATCTAAGACTGATCTTCACATTAAGTCCACAACATCCCAAAATCTGTCATGGTAAAAAAAATCTATTATGGAAAAAAACTCTGTTTTCTGTTTTTAGTTTTATGGAAGCAATGACTTTGTGTTGGAAAATTAGTATTTAAAGGGTTAAAAATAATTTAAATGATTAATATTTGGTATTTTTTGTTAGGGCTGAACATGATTAAAACATTTGAGCAAAAAGGACTCTGCTTTCTCATCGGAAGACGTGTTGGTGGGATTGAGAAGGTCTTTGAAGCATTCCCTCCACCGTTTCACAATGTCCCGAGTCGAGGTCAGCAGCCCCCCATCCCCACTGTACACGGTGTTGATGGAGCACTGCTCTCCCCTCCTGAGCCGCCGGATGGTGGACCAGAATCTCCTCGAAGCTGTCCGGAAGTCATTCTCCATGGCCTCTCCAAACTCCTCCCATGCCTGAGTTTTTGCCTTAGCGACCGCCGAAGCTGCGCTCTGCTTAGCCCGCCGATACCCGTCAGCTGCCTCTGGAGTCCCACAGGCCAAAAAGGCCTGATAGGACTCCTTCTTCAGCTTGACGGCATCCCTTACTGCCGGTGTCCACCAACGAATTTGGGGGTTACCGCCACGACAGGCACTGACAACCTTACGGCCACAGCTGCGCCTGGCTGCCACAACAATAGAGGCACGGAACACAGCCCATTCAGACTCAATGTCCCCCACCTCACCTGGGACATGGTTGAAGCTCTGCCGGAGATGGGAGAACTCTTTCTGACAGGGGACTCTGCCAGACGTTCCCAGCAGACCCTCACAACACGCTTGGGTCTGCCAGGCCTGACCGGCATCCTCCTCCACCATCTGAGCCAACTCACCACCAGGTGGTGATCAGTTGACAGCTCCGCCCCTCTCTTCACCTAAATGTCCAGAACATGCGGCCGCAAGTCCGACGATACGACTACAAAGTCGATCATTGAACTGCAGCCTAGAGTGTCCTGGTGCCAAGTGCACACGTGGACACTCTTATGCCTGAACAAGATGTCCGTTATGGACAGTTCATCACGAGCACAAAAGTCCAGCAACAAAACACCACTCGGATTCAGATCAGGGGGGCCATTCCTCCCAATCACGCCCCTCCAAGTCTTGCTGTCATTGCCCATGTGAGCATTGAAGTCCCAGCAGAACGACGGAGTCCCTGCAAGGAGTGCTCTCCAACACCCCCTCCAAGGACTCCAAAAAGGGTGGGTACTCTGAACTGCTGCTTGGTGCATAAGCACAACCAACAGTCAGGACCCGTCCCCCCACCTGAAGGCGAAGGTAGGCTACCCTTTCGTCCACCGGGATAAACCCCAACGTACAGGCACCAAGTCGGGGGGCAATGAGCATTCCCACGCCTGCTCGGTGCTTCTCACTGGGTGCAACTCCAGAATGGAAGAGGGTCCAAAGACAGTGGTTCCAGAGCCCAAGCCATGCTTCAAGGTGAGTCCAACTATATCTAGCCGGAACTGCTCAACCTCGCGCACCAGCTCAGGCTCCTTGCTCGCCAGAGAGGTGACATTCCACGTCCCTAGAGCTAACTTTTGCAGCCGAGGATCAGATCGCCAGGGTCCTCACCTCTGGCAGCCGCCAAGCTCACACTGCACCCAACCCCTATGGCCCCTCCTGCAGGTGGTGAGCCCACAGGAGGGGAGGCCCATGTCACCCTTTTGGGCTGCGCCCGACCAGGCCCCATGGGAAAAGGCCCAGCCACTAAGCGCTCGCCACCATGCCCCACCTCCAGGCCTGGCTCCAGAGGGGGGCCCCAGTGACCCACATCCGGGCAAGAGAAACCCTGGTCCGTGCTTTGTCATCATCATAGGGGTGACAAACCCATTGATACAAATTAATATTTAATGATTTATTCCAACTATTGCCTGAATGTTCGGGATGTTTCAGTGTTTTGTACGTAAATTATGATTCAGAGGAAGCAAAGCAAACGTTCAGCAAAAATAAGGCTAAAAAAGCAGTGTGAGAGGGAAGAAACAGACTAGATTCCACTACCCCGATACAGGTGAGTCATACAGGTATGTGCAAACACACACACACAATGATGGATTGCAGAGGAAGGAGCAGAGCGGTCACTGTGGCGCCAGGTGAACATTAAGGCTATGTCCACATGGCACTGAAGCCGGTTTAGGTATGAAAACGGTGGCAAAAACTAGTAGAAAGGCTTCAACATCCCCACAACACCGCTGTAGTACGTACTACAGGTTGTGGGGGGAGCTAAAGAGTAACACTCCAAAGCTAGAGCAAAACAGCGCATGCACAGATAAAGGCTCACTGCGTGTTGCAGGAAGTTCACATCGGAAGCAGAGAAGAGAAGATGGCCGAGGATTCACTGCGAGGCAAAAAACATTTCTTTGGACTAATGAAGAAGTTGAGCTTCTTCCTCAAATAACGCTTGACTACATAAAAACTTGAGGAAGGGTGGATTGGGAATGGGCACATGTTCGTCACATTGACGTCATATACTCAAGTTGTGCGGCTTCGCTGTACGCACAGTATCACAGACGGTAGAGGACTCAAACCGATCCACCTTGGTACTGGGATTCAGACATGGTCGGTTTCATGGAGGCTGGTTTCATGGGGATGAAAGGGTGGTTTGTTACTTTTGTGGTTTTGCTGCAATCCAGCGTCATGGACACGGCCCCTAAGTCTAGTCCTTGAGGCGCCGAACTTCCAACCAGGTTGTTATTCTTGTCATCACAAACACTGAAAGGTGTTTCCAGCCGAGCGGAGGCGACAATGAAGAGAGAAGAAAAGCAATTGTAACATGTAACAGGGAGAGGGAATAAACAATGACCGTTATCTTATAGCTTACATAGAAATGATGACAGATTCTTTTCAATCCTTCCAAAAAACCAAAACTGCAATTTTAAAGTATTTTAAGCTAAATTGGTGCAACTAAACTAATTAAAACATCCTAATTAAATTCAGTATTTCAGGTTAGGAAGCTACAGAGAAATAAAGTATTCCTATACACCTGTTAGTGGCTCAAAAATGAAAAATATTTGCTTTGTTTAGAAGACAGAACATGAGACATTATACAAATATCAGAGAAGGAATAAAAAAAAAGAGAGACAAACAATCAGGCAAAAAAAAAAAAAGAACATGTTTGATTAAAAAAGACAATTCAACTTCTGTTGGGGGAGAAGAAATAAAGAGAAGAAATAAAGAAAAACAATAATAACAATATTAATAATAAAATTAATAATAATTAAAGCTGCAAGCGGCAGCCATCGGGTCCGAGCCTTGTGGCCCCTGCCACCCGTCTCATACACATTTTGCTAGCATGTTAGGAACGTGCTAACATGCTAAGTATTATGGTAAATGTCTAGCTGAGAATCTCAAATGTTGATCTAACTAGTTAACATTTTTTGCTAGCATGCTAATATGCTAGCTAACATGCTGTGTAATGTGCTTATTTAACTAGGTGGGATTCTGGCATGTTAATGGACGTAGTTACCATTTTGCTAGCATGCTAGCTAACGAGCTAACATGCTAGGTAATATGGTAAAATGCTGAGATTCTATAATTTCTAAAGTTTATGATTCTAAAGTTTGGACACACAGACACAGCCCACTTTAAATGAATGAGCAAAGGAGCAGCTGTAACAGCCAAACTGCAGACTTGTATTCACTCACTGCTGAACACAGCTCCCACGTTGGAGCTCTGTCTCTTTGACGCAACCTATCAAAATGAGGGAGGTTAAAATCCGGAGAAAACTGTTATTTTTGCAAGTTTCTTAAAATGAAATTTCATACAGTGTAACACTGCTGGAGAAAGTTGGTACCCAAAAGAGAAAAGCTGTAACGTCTCAAAGTGCTTGCTGCCTTGTCAGAAGTACAGTTTAAAAAAAAACATAACATTGCTTAATGCTTTTAGGCAAACTTGCTACCACTTTACACACATATATAAATCTACTAAATAAGACAACTGAAAAGTTCTTACCTGTGTTGAATGGAGGACCCACAGTTGTGCAGCGCGTGGTGGTCGGATTTGGCGCAAAGGACTCTGGGTGGAAACGCTCCACGGTTAAAACTAAAGATTTTTAAATGAGTAAAATCTATTAATTTTTTTTATGTTTAATGGTTCAAATAGATTTTAATTAAATTGAACTCATATCATTTTGGCTTATTTTATCCAATCAAAAACTGTGTTAAATTAAATTAAAATTATATTCAAAATTGTTTTAATCAACATAAACTGATTTCAAACTGCACTTAAGTATTTTTATTAAGCATAGGTTACTCATTTTTATTTCATTTATATTATCAAATCCATGCCTGCTTTTTACAATGATCCAGTTACCAATAATAGTATCACTTTAGAATAGCAACAATTAAAAAGTCTTTATCACTTTTACTCAATTACTTATTTTAAATTACTTTTGCTTTTTAAAACTTTTCTTGATTTGAATCACAAAACTTTAATTTGTGAAATTTTACTGGAAAAATAAGCCTTCCTATAACAAACTTACAGTGTTAGACAAGCCTAAATCTCACAGAGGATTCATAAAATAAATCCATTCAGTGTCTACTGCCCTCAGTTCCTCCTGCTGGATCATCAGAAATTAATTTACACCTTCAGTAAACATGTGCATGTACAGTCTTGTTATTGTTGTTAAGGAAATCTGTGCAGATTTAATCATTATACCATCCTGCTGCTGCTTTCAGAACATGGCTGTAAGACAGTTTCTCATCTTCATCCAATAAAAACTGGAGAGACTGGAGGTTGTGATTGGCTGATCATCCACAGTGAAATCATCAGAAGTTTTTAGGACATTTTGTACTTCAGTGACACCAGCTCCCAGCACCCATCGCCGCTACGCTGACATTCAGCATCGTTTCAGGGTCACAGAACAGGGTGATGTGACTGTCAGAATTGATATTTAGGTACTAAAAACCCTTTCCAACTCAAATAAAGGGATCAGTGAGGCCCCCAAGCTGCAGCAGACCTCCTATTGCAAATCTCTACTTTTTAATGGATTACTTATTACTCTTCCCCTTAAGTGTCATTGCATTGCAGTTTTGCAGCCAGAGTTCAGCAGAGCACGAAATTCTGGAGAAGCAATCTGTTCGCAGGTCCAGACAAGACGAAGCTCCATCCAGCACACTTCGTGATGCAGTTTTACTGTAAAGTAAAAAGGAAAGTTGCATGTGGAACGCCATGTGTGTTGTGTTCATCATCAGCATCCTATAGTGTATCATATCAACCCAATATTCCTACGTCCATGAGCAAGAGGGATCTGGCTGATGGAGTCACAGCTCTCTAACAATCCATCTTAATAAACAATAAGTGGAAATACTTAAGTGGACACAAACAGGTTTACATGTAGCATAGCCACCATCACGCCCACCACAGATCACCAGCTGGTTTGTACCCATCTCATAATGTAGTTTTTAAGCAATAATTTATAAGTGATATAATAATGATACTAATAATAACAACAATTAATAATAATTGTAATAATGATGAGGATGATAATAACCTCAATAATAAGAAGGCTTAACCAGCCAAGGGCCATTGGAGGCAGGTTTAAGTAAGTAGAGGTGGATGCCACATCAGCCAGGGCCACCAGGCCGCCCCACCAGACTTTCCCTGGTCTTTGTCACTTTTTCTTTTATTGAATAATTTGCTAGTGTTAGGGTGTTAAGAGATGCATTAAAACAAGCATGGCATTGTAGGGTAGGCAGCCGGAGGAAAGGAACCCCACACCACCACATCTGGAGCCACATCCATACAGATGAATACATTCATACATTTATACATTAAAAGATCTGCTCAGTGGAAAATGCTGCGGAAGTGTCAAAGTGGAAATAGGAAAACCGGGTTTTTGGCTTCTGGCTGCTCTTCTGAAATAAACGGACATTTAGCCATCACCTACTGCACACAGTGGATCAAAAACGTCCACAGACCTGTTTGACAAAAGGCTAAAAAGTGCTTTGATAACTTTCTGAAGCAATTTAAAATAAGGTTAGATCATTACCTCGGGTTGTGAATGTATGGGAAAAGTGGGCCAAAGAGACAGAAAATAAACAGTCAGATAACTTTTCCAGCTGCTTCTTAACGGTGCCACCTGAGTGCGGTTTGGAAGCAGACTTTCCAAGAGGCTCCTATGCTGGGAAAGAGCTCTGAGTCCTTCCCGCATGCTGCTGCTGATGGGTTTGTCACACAGACCCGGGTTAACTCTGCTGGATTACCAAACGGACCCCATCTGACTTTAATCATGGTGAGCATCAAAACCACAGGATGTTAGGAAGATCAAACACACGCTCAACAGGCGTATGGAACTGCTGACACACTCTAGTACGTGAAGATACGTGAAGTCACGCAGCAGGAAATAAAGAGAAGAATTAGATTTGTCAGGTTTTACTGAATCAGTCAGCGGAGTGGATCTAAGTAAATGTGTGATGCATTAATAAATCATTAGCACATTACGTTTTTAGACGAATGCGGAGAGCTGGCTGGTGACAGGCTTTTTCTGCAGCGTGTTCCTGACTGACTTGGCTTGGCTTTTTCTTAATCTCTCAAAAGGCCCCTCGTATACATCACTGGCATTTACAGAAGATAATTTTGGAATGAGATCTGTGGTTGCTGTATGGAAGAAATCTCCCAACTTTCAACTCAACATGAACTTACCTGATTTGTTGCTCTCTGACTGCTTTTATCTGTCGGCTTCCCTTTTAAAATAAATGTTTACGTCAGGAAAGGACAGAGGAGTAAAAGATCAACCACCTTGTCTGAACACGACGCTGCGGCTCTGGAAGGAAGGCCTTCAATGAAGAATGTTGTAATTGGTAGCTGTACATTAGGTTTTGGTAGGAATGTGATGCATGCAGCTATACAACCGTGAGGTATTTTAGTCTGCAAAAACACCTAGATAAATATGGCAGCAGAAAGGAAAAAGGAAAAGAGATAAAGGTTAGCAACAATTTGGTTTCAACCACATCAGGAAATAAGCATCAGGTTGTCTTACGTCCCCGGTCTCTGCTCCAGCCTCAGCTAAGTGGTCTTTGTTGTACAAAGTGCCGAAATCCTCCAGTTACAAAGCATCATGGATGGGACCTGAGTAATGCTCTGACTCTTTCCCCCTGACCCGTCGCCTTCAGGTCACACAGCAAAGTACAAAGATACTGAAATAAACACCGACACCCCTGAAGCTGCCATGATCCTGGTCCATAAACAGCCAGGGAAGGAAAGGCAGGGCTTCCCGCTGATGTCAGACATGTGTAGGTGATGAGATAGACTGAGAAAAAAGATGGGAGGAAGTCCCACCCCATCAACAAGGTCACTTTCCCAGCATAAGATAAACAAGGGTGTGCATGAAACATTTAATGAATGTTTTCAGAAAGGAATCCAGGGACACTAATGAATTAAACCGGGGTGGACAAAAGAAAAACGTCTGTTTACTGAGAGGAAAACCACAGAACTAAGACGGTTATGGAATCCCAAACAAAGATTGTGCTGCTCTTTAGTTTCTTTAAAATGACTCTATAATGCTCATTTTAATGTGAGTCCACAAGGGCAGGACTCAATTCAGCATTTTCACAAAACCCTTTTTTATTTTATATCGATCCTCAGATCAAGGAAATGATATGAAATGTGAGACATTTGTGCACAATCTACTATTACCTTTCACACCCCATGTTAGATATTAAAGCTGTGAACTGAGATATCCAGCCACAGCATCCGATGCCTTTGGCGTGTCTTCCCTCTGACACGGCGTTGACGGTATCTGCCACCTGCTGCCCTCCTCTGCCTTTCTGATCCTGGTGATGACCACGCCATCACCAACCAAATTAAGCCTTTTCATGTTTTTCAACGTGATCCATCAGGATCTCAGTCTCACATTCCAAAGAAATCCACTTCTTCCCTCTTTTCCTGTCCTGAGCAATCATGGAAAGTATATGATGAATATTTATTATAGGCGTTCACCTGACTATTTCTAGCCACCATGTAGGCGGGGTAAGGCAGGGTAAGGCGGGGTAAGGCGGGGTAAGGCAGGGTAAGGCGGAGTAAGGCAGGGTAAGGCGGAGTAAGGCAGGGTAAGGCGGAGTAAGGCGGGGTAAGGCAGGGTAAGGCGGAGTAAGGCAGGGTAAGGCGGGGTAAGGCGGGGTAAGGCAGGGTAAGGCGGAGTAAGGCAGGGTAAGGCAGGGTAAGGCGGGGTAAGGCGGAGTAAGGCAGGGTAAGGCGGAGTAAGGCAGGGTAAGGCGGGGTAAGGCAGGGTAAGGCGGAGTAAGGCAGGGTAAGGCAGGGTAAGGCGGGGTAAGGCGGAGTAAGGCGGGGTAAGGCGGAGTAAGGCGGGGTAAGGCAGGTTAAGGAGGAGTAAGGCGGGGTAAGGCGGAGTAAGGCGGGGTAAGGCAGGGTAAGGCGGAGTAAGGCGGGGTAAGGCGGGGTAAGGCGGGGTAAGGCGGAGTAAGGCGGGGTAAGGCGGGGTAAGGCAGGTTAAGGAGGAGTAAGGCGGGGTAAGATGGGGTAAGGCGGAGTAAGGCGGGGTAAGGCAGGGTAAGGCGGAGTAAGGCGGGGTAAGGCGGAGTAAGGCGGGGTAAGGCGGGGTAAGGCGGAGTAAGGCGGGGTAAGGCGGAGTAAGGCGGAGTAAGGCGAAGTAAGGCGGGGTAAGGCGGAGTAAGGCGGAGTAAGGCGGGGTAAGGCGGGGTAAGGTGGAGTAAGGCAGGGTAAGGCGGGGTAAGGCGGGGTAAGGCGGAGTAAGGCGGGGTAAGGCGGGGTAAGGCGGGGTAAGGCGGAGTAAGGCGGGGTAAGGCGGAGTAAGGCGGGGTAAGGTGGGTAAGGCGGGGTAAGGCGGAGTAAGGCGGGGTAAGGCGGGGTAAGGTGGAGTAAGGCAGGGGATTTATTGAAGTTGTTGGACTTATTTTGTCACTTTTCGACCAAAATAATGACCACGGAGTGACTGAAAGTTTAGAAAAACTTCTCCACCTCTTCTCTGGTACCAGACACAACAAACAGAACACACAGGGACCGAAACGTTTGAAATACCGACGCGGTTCTGGAGCACCAAGAAGAAGTTCTGTTTAGAGCTTCTGTAATCAAACCCGCTGCTTCTCTCAGCAGCTCCTTCACGCTGCCTGATATTCTGTGGTCGTTAATAAAAGTTTGTTCTATGGGTTTGCTTAACAGAGTATCTAAACCAGCGTAGAGGAATAACACCACACAGTGTGCTGGAATGTGTTCACTAGCTCTGCACTGATCCATTATCTGGAGTGTGTTAGCCTGGACCAATCAGGCGTCAGGATCCGCCCACTGGCTTTGATGGACGGTTGACAGATGAAATAAATCTATGATGCTCTGCAACACAGGACCATGAAATAATTAATTAAAAAGTGAAATAATTATATATGTTTTTACATACATTATCTGGTATTTTAATGAATTATTGATACATTTAATAACACATTAATGTATTTAATTGTCATTTTATTTAATTAATGACACATTTAGTAATTATTTAATGATATATTTAATTATTTCTTTGTGGTACTTTTACTCCTCCATACCTTTAGGCATGAGTGTGAGTAAATGTTGTTTGAACTGGGATTCAGCAGGTATAGACGATGGATGAATTTAAAATGCTGTCGTTTATATTTTTTTTTATATATTTGATTTAATGAGACATTGCCAGTCATGTGATGAAGATCATCATCATTTGAGGGACTACAGCATCTGACCCAGCTGGCACGAATCATTATAGAGGGAACAGAAGTCCTTGATGTTCCCAGAGCCTGCGCCTTGCTAACGGGACTTAAATGCACCTTAAACTTCAGCTACTCAAAGGTGCTGAAAAATATCTTTGAAATGTTTCAGAGGGTATTCCTGGGACTGGATGGTCTAAAAGTTAGCCCAAGGTCTATGTCTCTATAAAATAAACTGCTGCAATAAAATGTAAAAGATGAGATTCAGCAGGAAAAGTTGCACAAAATGCTGCACTTTTAATTGTTCATGCGGTTATATTTCCAGTTTGAATGTTGTTAAAATCAGCCTCACGTTTCATTCTATTTAAGTTTCTTATCAGGAAGCTGAACCGGATCTGTACTCAGTAACTTAAACATGACTCCGTTCTCCTTCAGGGAGGATATTCTATGTGTTTTGGAGTATTTCAGCAAAACATTTCACGTGCACTGTTTTCTGTTACATGTTTCTAAGAGGACTGGATTTACTGCAGAAGATTGTCCCACCAAAATCCAGATAATTCACTTGAATATGTTAATAGGAAAAACCTGGTTCATTGTCATCTTTTCAAGCTCTCAGCACAGCAAGAATTTCTTTTTTTTTTCTGACTGTATTCAGAACGTGTTCTTCGTTTGCACATAGGATAAAACTGAACATTTGAATTCATGTTCACTTTGGCTTTATAATAAAGTGAGGAAACAATATAATTTTTTATCGGTTTAAGTTAAATAATTTCATAGAATAAAAGAAATTTAGGTAACAATTTGCAGACTTTTCTGAGTAGAACTGAATCATAACAAAGAAGTCACAGTAACTTACAAAGTAATTTGACAACTGAAAATCAACTAAACTTGGATCAGAACAATTAAGCCTTTCGAGACCTGTGAGTAGAACTATGAAAGTCTCTGGATAAATATTTAATAGTAGTTACGCTGCAATTACTTAGAAAGATGAATGCAAATTGTTACCTTAATTGTTTTAAGTTTATTCAGTGTATTATTTTTTAGAGTGTAGCTGTCATAATATGTTTGCAGGGCCAGAAAGTAGGCAGGTGTGATATGACGGGTTCATCAGCTCCACACACTGCGACATCTTCCTCTCACGTTTCTCTTCCTCTTCCTCTGGAAGGAGCTGGTCCATCTTCATCTGAGCAGCTACTGCTGGACTCATCTGCTCTGCTTGGTCTCCTGCCAGGTTCCCACTTCCAATCAGATTCTGGCCTAATATATAAAATGATAAAATGTCAGGTTTGATTTTACATGTGTTTGAATTCAGTGTTTCTCTCACGCGCATGCACACACACACACACACACACACACAGGGAAACGGTGTGAAAGCAACTCCCATCCACGCAGGTAAACAAAGTCAACAGTAATTTATTCATGATGTTGTATTTATGTACAACACGTGTCTTTGACCACTGGCCAATAATTAAAAAAGCAGGAGGAAGAATAAAACTCTTCCTCCTGACTGATCAGGAATGAAAACTACTTGTTCGCTCCAAGTAAACAATGGAGCACAAATCAATTTCTGCAGTCTGGTTTCTGTTTTTAGTTTGGTGATAAATCCTAATACAGTTTCCACCAGAATATGTCCAGTATGAGCAGCAGGAGAAGCAGCCAGATATCCACCATGTTGGTACTTTAACTCCTCTCTTTGCTTTACTGGATGCTCCGTTTGCCTTCACTGGAAGAGATTCACACCAGAGTTCACCTCTTTGGTTCGCACCAGAGCACAATGGGTTCATGCTGCTCCAAACAAACCATAGAAGCAGACATGGGTTAATTTAAAATGGACCAAACAGTGAATGTGAATGAATGTGCCCTTCGTGTCTCAGGTCAGTGTTTTCAAGGGATCTGAGTTTCCATTAGTACCCCCAACCCTGGTGTCATTTCACAAAACATTCCACCATCCCCACACGGGGACATTATTTTCCCCCAACACTTCTTCCTGTTAAACGACAACTTCTGATTTATCCTTACTGGCAGAAAAATGAAACATACATATAAAATCACAGCCTGGAAAAGAACAGAAGTTCTACAGTGAAATGATTCAAACATCCACACACAGACACACAATCCGAATAATAAAGTCATTGTTTGATTTAGTAAGTTTGGATCTACGTCATCTGACCATATCTGACAGCTGCAGCTGTTAGATATTAGATCTGCAGAAGAAGTCGTCAGCATGTACCACCACCACTGCTGCTGTCCCATCTACGCTTACCGGAGCAGACAAGCCGGGTTTTTCACCAACCCTCATGAACCATCGCTCATTGTAAACGACATACCTATCCTGTAAAAATGATGTCAAACTAAGCGAAGGGGAGCATTTATCCTCATCCTGAACGTTTAGCCAGATACCCAGCTGAATCCTGAATAACATGCAGTCATCCTGTCGGCACATAACCTGGCAAGACATACAGTCCTCAATGCGTGCTCATCTGTCAGGAGGCTTTCATGATCAAGCAGAAAGTGAAGGGAAAACCTGAGCTCATGTCAGCAAGATTCCTCTGATATCTGGAGGTATAATCCTTTTATTACAGAAAAGTCCCCAATATGGTCACCATGCTCCTTCACATCAGCCTCCAGACTCACACTGAACTTCACAGTTAGAATTTCACTTCATCTAAAAGGTTTCTGGAAAAAATAAAACTTTCCACTGAAAATTTCAGTCTGAAAACTTCCAAACCAGGTTGGAAAGATTTGACCTCATCGGGTCATTGTTTTTCCCTCCTGAGCCATCATGTAAATGATATGATGAATATTTATTATAGGTGTCCACCTGAGCTTTTATGGCGACCTCAAGGGCGGGGCAAGACGCTCCCTCATGTACGCCAACATCAGATTCTGATTTATGAACAGAAACAGGTGTGGGACATGCGTGCGCATGCTTTGATTAATCTGAAAGTTGAAGTGCGCCACATTTGCTTTTTGCTCAGCAGACGCCCCTTGTATTTTGCTTTGCTACACAGTTTGATAAATGAGGCCCCTGGTCTGAATGAGTTTCTTTCCCTTCAGGTATCTGTTCAACATTTATATCTGACTTTTTATAAAGACTGAAAACTGGAAAACAACTTGCTTGTTGGACTAATTTAACCCTTAAAACTCCAAGATATTTTTTTGCTATTTTTGGTCTGCCTGGTTTTTGTTTTTATATATACATAGTTCATATATATATATATATATATATATGAACCAGTGTCGGAGTCACAGTGGGGTCCTGGGCCATGTTGATGAGGCCGGTTGCAGAGGGCAAGAAACTGTTTTTATGGTGTGAGGTTTTGGTCCTGATGGATCGCAGCCTCTTGCCAGAGGGGAGCATCTCGAAGAGTTTGTGACCGGGGTGGGAGGGGTCAGTCACAATCTTTCCTGCAGGCCTCAGGGACCTGGCGGTGAATAAGTCCTCAAGGGAAAGCAGATTGCAGCCAATCACCTTCTCTGCAGAGTGACCTGCAGACCTTCTCTGCAGTCTGCTCTTGTCCTTGACAGTGGCAGCAGCATACCAGATGGTGATAGAGGAGGTGAGGATGGACTCAATGATGGAGGTGTAGAAGTGCACCATCATTGTCTTTGGCAGGTTAAACTTCTTCAGCTTCTGCAGGAACTACATCCTCTGCTGAGCTTTCTTGGTGAGGAAGCTGATGTTCAGCTCCCACTTGAGGTCCTGGCTGTTGATGATGCCCAGGAAGCGGAAGGACTCCACAGAGCTGACTGGAGAGTTACACAGGATGATGGGGGCAGGTGGAGCTGTGTTCTTCCTGAAGTCCACAACCAACTCAGCAGGTGGAGTCAGGCACATTCAGCTGAGAGCTGCAGGAGAGCTGGGATGATGGTGTTGCAGGATCCTCGCATACGTTCCTGAGGAGTCTAGGCGCTGTAAAATGAAGTGGAGGTCCATGTTCACAGCATCATCCACAGACCTGCTGGCTCTGTAGGCGAACTGCAGAGGGTCCAGGAGAGGGTCGGTGACAGCACAAGGCACTGAAATGATTTCATTACCACAGAAGTCAGGGAGACGGGTCTGTAGTCATTAAGTCCTGTGGTCCTTGGCTTTTTGGGGACAGGGATGATGGTGGAGGCTTGAAGCAGGCTAGCATGTGGCATGTCTCCAGTCAGTGAACACCAGAGACAGCTGATCAGCACAATGCTTCAGGGTGGAGTGAGAGACAGAGCCTGGTCCAACTGCTTTGCGGGGATTCTGCCTCTTGAACAGTTTGTTGACATCACTCTCCAGGATGGAGAGAGCAGTCACTGTGGTGGGGTAGGAGGAGGCCTCTAGGGTGGGCAGTTGTGGGAGGACCCAGGCCCCCACTGTGGAGGGGGAAGTGGAGATGATGGAGTGGAGGTGGTGGAAAGTGTCATGGGGATGGTGTCAGGACTGTCCCATCTGTCTTCAAAGCGACAATAAAAGTCATTCAGGTCATTGGCCAGGCGCAAGTCGTTTGTGGAGTGGGAGGCTTTGGGTAAAATGTGAAGCCTATGCAGAAGAGCAAAAAATTGCAGTTCCCCCCTCATCCACTAGGGGCTGGATCCAAAACAGAGTTAATCCCCATTGACTCCCATGTTAAAAAAGACCAAATTCACAGCAGAAATAAACATGTTTAAAGTCTGGTACAAAAAACATTTTAGGATTAATAGGTCAAGTTTACCTTCAGGACAATTGTGAGGGGGGTGAATTTTTTTTTAACTCATCCGTTTGGATGTTATTTAATCTTGAAATTTGGCATGATTAGGGGCGTGTCCTTTTATTTGATAGGTATCCAATATCCACGGCAAGATGGGGGAGTTTTTTGCTTGCTAACAGTGCGCCTTCACTTTAGCCCACTTACCTTCGTTAGCCGGTTAGCTCATGTTAGATCCGAATTAGCTCAATTAGCGCTTAGCTACAGGCAGAGTTTGATGGGTGTCAATCATCCACCCCTACCTTCACAGTCCCCCTCTCAGCTCCACCTCTTTTTCCATTTTTGGATTTTCCGGGAATCACGGCACGGGTGACGCTGCAAACATGGCAGAAACCTACGGGGGACGTCACGGAGGCTTTGTCCATCTTTTATATACAGTCTATAGTAGAAACAGATGCCTCCACCCTTCGTCTTGCCAGAGAGCTCTGTGTCACGATCCGCTCTGAAAAGTTGGAATCCTGCCAGCTGCAGCGCAGTCCAGTACCGATCCACACAGCCACGTCTCTGTCAAACACCAAACAGAAGATCAAGAAACATCTCTGCTTTTCCCACCAGTAGCTGAAGTTCATCCAGTTTATTGTACAGTGAACACACATTGGAGAGAAATATTGCTGGTAGCTGTGTTCGAAGTAAGAAAAAATAAGAAAAAACAATGCGCACCAACACACAGAGGCTGCCATCTGCGGCACTATCTTGGATAGGTGGAAAAGCCGAACTCAGGTGGCGGAAAGCAAAGTTGCAGGTTTGCTATGAGAGTTTGCTTCTTTCTTTACTGACTGAATTTATAAAATCAGGCAGTCAGTGCTTCATACCAGGGGCAGGGCATTTATCCCTGTGTCCACTCAGAGACATGAACACCATGACACACTTTCCTCCAATAAGTCCTAAAAACCTGAATCATTAGCCATCTGAAAACCACCACTTGTTGTCTTGACGCCCTGCCAACTGGTTTTTATAAGAATGTTTCAGGATGCATGGCCTTAGATATCTTCCAGGTTGTAAACACGTCTCTGCTTTCAGGCGTCTTCGTCAGACCCTAAAAACAACCGTCATCAAGCCACTACTGAAAAAGAAAAACCTGGACTCGTCCCTCATGAGCAGCTACAGGCCGATATCAAACCTCCCCTTTCTTGGTAAGATTATAGACAAAACTGTCTTCCAGCAGCTACACAACTTCCTGACACTAAATACCTGTTCTCAGACCTGGATTTTAGCAGTTATTTTAACACAGCTGTGAAGTCGGCCTGTTATCTCTTAAAGAACATCTGGAGGATTAAAGGACTGATGACTCAGCAGGATTTAGAAATACTGGTCCATCCATTTATCTTTAGTAGACTGGACTACTGTAATGCTGTCCTCACAGGTCTCCTTAAAAAATAGGAAAGTAGATCCTAGAGCTCCAGTCCTCAGATCTTTATACTGACTTTCTGTCTGTCAAAGAACTGACTTCAAAATCCTGCTGTTAGTTTACAAAGACCTGAATGGTTTAGGACCAGAATCCATTCAGGATCTTCTGCATTGCTATGCAGGACCAGATCCCTCAGGTCATCAGGGTCAGGTCTACTTTCTGTTCCCAGGGCCAGAACTAAACATGAAGCGGCAGCGTTCAGCTTTTATGCTCCTCATATGTGGAACAAACTCCCAGAAAAACTGTAGGTCTGCTGACTCAGCAGTTTTACATCAGAGTTAAAAACTTTTCTATTTGCTGCCTTTTATCAAAACAACTGTAAATTCCCAAACTGGAACTTTATTTCTAGGATTTTATCTGTTTTATTTTAGCTGTTTTTCATTCTGTTTTCATTTATTTTTTTTTTATTTTGTTAAGTTTGTTTTTAATGCACTTGTTATTGCTTCCTGCTCCCAGCTGTGATGCTCTTAATGTTTTATGTACAACACGTTGAATTGTCTGCACATGAAATGTGAAATACAAATAAATTTATCTTGCCTTGCTTTACTCATTCCTGACTAATTTACTCATTCCTAGAATTACTTAACTCATTCCTAAGATTGCTTTAGTCATTCCTAGTATTACTTTACACCAGGGCTACTCAGTTCGGTCCTACGAGGGCCGCAATCCAGCAGGTTTTCCATGTATCCCTGCACCAACACACCTGAGTCAAATTAGGTGGCTCTAACAACCAATCAGGTTCTACACAATGACTCATTAATTTGACTCAGGTGTGTTGGTGCAGGGATACATGGAAAACCTGCTGGATTGCGGCCCTCGTAGGACCGAATTGAGTAGCCCTGCTTTACACGTTCCTAGGATTACTTTACACGTTCCTAGGATTACTTTACTCATTCCTAGGATTACTTTAGTCATTCCTAATATTACTTTACGCATTCTTAGGACTACTTTACTCATTCCTAGGATTACTTTAGTCATTCCTAATATTACTTTACGCATTCTTAGGATTACTTTACTCGTTCCTAAAATGACTTTACTTATTCCTAGGATTACTTTAGTCATTCCCTAGAATTACTCATATAATTACTGAACTGTCCAAAACCAAAAAGTATACTTATGTTAAACAGAAGCCAAAATTCCTCTTGGCCACCCTCTAATGGATCATTTCCACATACTTAATTTGCTGTTTATTTCATCCTAGTGATGGTTTTACATGAACAAGAGTAATAATGCTTTTCATATTTCTGGCCACACTGATACTCAGAGGAAGTCAGAGAGACCACACATCACATCCAGTAACTTATGCTCAGCTCCTCTCTATCCTGACTTGCTGTATGATATTTATTGCTGTGTTAAATTTCAAATCCTCTGAAACAGCCACCAGCAGAACAGATGCAGATCCTCTTCTTGCTATAGTCGAGCCAAGAAGACCTGTTCCTGTCTTTTCAGCATGCAGCTAAGTGTTTGGTTATATCCAGGTGTTTTCCCAATTCACCGTGGATGCTGACTAAGAGTGTCCATGCCCTTTTGAATGAGGGACTCTGGGGCCTCCAGACTCCCTAAAGCATCCCTCAGAAGACTTGAGGCTTGGGAAGTCATCTGCCGGAGCGCTCTGAGAGAGGATAGTGAGGCATCTGCTACGGTACTAATGCTGACTTCAGCTGAGAACAACACAGACCACACTGATCACATCCTGTAGGTCAAAGTGGATCCAGCATTTCCCTTAGCGGCTCAACCTGTATGTTAAGAGTCAGAAGAAGTGCGTGTTCACCATGAGAACAGACATCTGGAGCTAGTGATTCCACAGATGTGCAGCTTTCCGATGGTTATTCTGATGGCTTCTGCCATAGACAGATACAAGAATAACTCTTTTAATTGTAGCTCATTAATCTCTGAATTGTTCACATCTAAATCAGAGAGGACAAGTTTTATAAGTTCAAAAAGTGAGAAATGATAAGGACCTGTTTCTTTCACTGCCTTCGAAAAGCCAATCCCAGCTGGCACACCTGGTCCACTGGCAGTAAGAGAAAAATGTTCCATTAGAACTTAATTAGGTGTGTGGTTTACTCATTCTTAGGACTACTTTACTAATTCCTGGGTATTTTACTCATTCATGGCAGAAAAAAAAACAAATCTTAGAATCTTTCTCCTTTACCCCCACTTATAAACACAGATATATATATATATGTGTGTATAAGTGGGGGTAAAGGAGAAAGATTCTAGGGGCCCATGATTGACAGGGACCCAGAAGGGCCCTCAGTGCAATTGTAATACTAACAAGATTATCTAATAATCAATGATAAACTTGCAATCATGCAAACATTTTAGTTACAATCCATTGGTATCATTAAGTTTCTTTGTTTTGGAAACATTTCTGAACATATAGCATCATATATGTTCCCCCACTAATCTAATGCTTCACCGGTGAGTCTACAGATCTGGAGATAAATTAGACTTCATGTTGCTACATGAGGGAGACGATGACGTGGAGGATTGGTAGTCAAATCAGTTTCCCTTCACATTGTTGGTGAAATCACTGAAAGCACCTTTAAGTAAAACAAATAGCGGGAGGCCACCAGAAATAATGATTGTGGTGCTATTACACATGGAGATATTATATGAAAGAACAGCTGGATAGAATAGAAAGCTGGACTTCAGGACTTGATAAGTGGTTTTCCAGGGAGAAAGTTCCACGTTGGGCTCTTGTTGAAAAAGCTGAGCAAGGACTGATTGTGAATGAGACTGCAAGAGCATGACTCAGCAATAATGTACCTTTACCACTCCTTGATATGTTACTACAAAAAGTTCTACCTTTTAAAATGTGATTCTTTAATTTTAAAAACGACTCCCAGCCGTTGTTTGCAGTGGTTTGCTTGTGACCATATTACATTCAGTTCATATAATTAGGGTCAAATTATCGCGTTGCAATTAATTGCAATGAATTGATTATATATATATATAAATATATATATATATATATATATATATATATATATATATATATATATTAGCAGGGATAAAAACCAATGGTCAGTCACACCCTAAAGTGGCCATTGATTGGCTGTTATTGTGTTTAGGCTTGTCTAAAATGCTGATAGGCTCTCGTCGTAGTTGGGAGGGCAAGGTCGGGAGCATAGGTCAGGAGTCGTTAGTGGGAGACGTGAAAATGGAGGAGCATGTAAGAGTTGTTGGTCCGATGAATGGAAAATTTACTTTTCAAAAACGTTCTGACGCCACCATTGATAAAGGTAGAGTGATATGCTTTCTTTGTAAGAAGGAGTTTGCTTACCACCGAAGCAGCTCAAGTTTAGCCTTCACATCAACACAAAGCACCCTGTCACGAGTGCAGCCACAGCTAGCGTTAGCAGCAAAGATGTTAGCAAGTTAGTAAGCCATAGCAAAGCTTTTCCCAAACTAAACTCGAGGAGAATACCCCGTGTATGAGCAAGTCTGCGACCGACAAGCTGACGAATGTGATTGCCAAGTGGACCGCGATGAACTGCAGGCCGATAAACACAGTGGAAGACGAGGGGTTAACAGAGGTGTTCAAACTGCGTCCAATGACCCATCATACAAGCCACCTCGCAGGAGTACAATGACGGCCAAAATCATCAAGATGTACGACGGTGAAAAGAAAAACAAACTTGAGATTTTAGCGAAGGATTCGCCCAACTATGTTGCTATAACTGGAGATCACTGGACGTCAGCTGGCAACCACAGCTGTTTGGGGTGACCGGACACTATACTGATGGTGAGTGGAACCTCAACTCATTTGCACTTCCCGTCATGAAAACAGAAACCAGGCACTTTGCTGATAAATGCACCGAACAGTTTCTCAAGGTAGCAAATGACTGGGGAATTGAAAACAAGATATCCACCATCGGTACAGACATGCTGGCTGCTGTGAGAGACCTTCCACATAAACACATTGCCTGCAATGCTCACCTTCTCCAGAGGACCATCACTTTTAAATTTTATCTGAAGCTGAAGGAAAGCAAAAAGATTCAGTGTTCAGTACTTGTAAAGCTCAGAAAGTGTTCTTGTTTTTTGATGTGTTAACTACAGCACTTCATATGGACCTGATGTTTTATTTTGTTTTCAGATTGACAAAATAATAAGTAATATTCCCCCCACTGGTTGAAACGAAATGTTGCAGGCAGCACTTGGGACTAGTGTTAAGTACAGCAAAATTGTAAATTTCTAGGACTGCATCTGTTCAAGTCTAATAAAAACAATAAATGACTTTATAAAAACACAACTGCCAAAATAATTAATGAAAATACCTCAAGTTGAGGGCTTTGCTCAGCATTTTTAGGTGAGATTAAAAAAGAGATTAATTAGATTAATTACATTTAATTTAATCTCTCATTTTTTTTAATCTCTTGTCAGCACTACAAATAATACAATAAACCATGTGAGGTCCTGCTTTGTCTTTGTTTCTGAGCCTACCTAATTTGGTCATAATCCTTAAATAAAAAAACAACAACTTTACAACTTTATGATGGGGGAAGGGGTCTAATTCCCATAATAATGATGCACAGACCAGTGTGTGACACAGAGACCATGTCCACTTTATTTACATCTATGGACCATTCTCACGTTTCGTCACTGATCATGTGACCTACACGTCTGCGACATACATGATTGGCTAAAAGATGAACAAAGCAGGCATACTGTTAGAGGGCTCAGGTCCACTGCTAGCTTTTCAAGTAAAAAAAAAAAACTAGTAGTACATCCGTGTTGTACCTTTGGATGTTCCAGTCCATGTCCCAAGGATGGGATTGTATTTATCAGACTGCTGCTGCAATGCGTTACTAAAATGCAGTAAACTGCAGGGGTTTAACATTACTGTGTCCCGGGACCAGACATTTCACATTAGCCTGGTGTTAACGGACATGGAACTGAGGCAAACTGTGTCTTCCCCGGGGTGACAGACAAGCCGTCCTCAGCCTATGTCCCATCCATCTTCCTGTTTGTCTGCACTCCTGAGAATAGAAGCAAACATGATCTGGAAAAGTTAGAAAGACTCCAGAAAAGAGAAGAGAAGTTTAAGTTTTTAAAAATTGTGTCTTTCATTCGTTTAATTCTTTAACAGATATTCTAGTTCATTTAAGCAGAAACACAGAAACATTGTTCATGTGTAACCAGGAGGACGGTCACATGATAAGTTTATTCAGGTAAAACTCAAACAAAGAGAGCTGAGGCACTCAGGGAGATGAGGAATAAAGAGCCTTTATAATATCATGGCTAATCTAATGAAACCATGCCACCGCGTTTCAGCCTAAAAGGCCTTGGTCAGGACAAATGGCAAAATGCTTGTCAGTAAGTCCAGTTCATGCCGCCGAGTTCTGAAGTAGCTCTAGGTTCGAAATGGACTTCTTGGGAAGACCAGAGAGCAGGGTATTAGAATAGAATAGAATAGAATAGAATAGAAATACTTTATTAATCCCTTTGGAGAGTCCTCAGGGAAATTTGGGCACCAGCAGCAATACAACACCAACATTACAGTTTTTCTCTATTGCCAAAACACAAAACCCAGTACTCTAAACCAAATGACCAGTTGCCTAAACACATTTAGTAAAACTCCCCCCCTTTTGCCACAACCACAAACACAATTCACCTGTAGACACTGTTCACAAAACCCATCCCCTTTTTCTCAAAACTCAAAACAAAAATTGCCGTGCTAAAACACATTTTGCATATAACTCTGCTCCAATATGCATTGTGAAGCTCATGTGATGCAAAATGCTACCCACAATCAGCAAAACTTGAACACAATGAACATACCTGGTGTCAATCAGTAAACACAACAACTCATAATTGAAAACACCTATTGCAAATGATGTGACCACACCTATATAAGTCAGTGCAGTTTGCTGAAAGTTCAAAAACAAAAATGGATGATGAAGACAGAAGAAGAGGAGTTTGTGTCAGAGGAGGGAGAGGAGTTTGTGTCAGAGGAGGCAGAGGAGTTCGTGTCAGAGGAGGCAGAGGAGCGGGCCGAGGAGGGAGAGGAGCAGGTCGAGGAGGGAGAGGAGCGGGCCGAGGAGTGGGCCAAAGAGGGCGAGAAGCAGTCCAAAGAGGAGCAGGCCAAGGAGCGAGAGGAGAAGGAGGGCAAGCAAGACAACGCATTTTCATTACAGATGAAATGAGAGCAACAGTCATTGACCACGTCATTGTCCACGGCATGACAATGACCGAAGCGGGACAACGAGTCCAACCAAACCTCAGCAGATTCTCAGTGGGCACCATTATTCGGGCCTTCAGAGAACACAACAGGTACTGTATGTAGTAGTTTTTTAGTCACTACACTAGATATTCACAGTATACAGTAGTATAGTGGAGTGCACCTACATACAGACAAGTGCAATCATGGTTACAGTAAAAGTGTGTACTGCAAGGACCATTTCTGACCAAATGACTATGTTTGTTTCTCTAGAGTTGAAAGATTGCCATTTGCAGGTGGGAGGGCTTCCAGATTCACACCAGCCCAAGAGGTCCTCATTGTGGATATGGTTCGGGAGAACAATGTGATCAGACTACGGGAGATACGGGAGAGGATCATTGGTGACAATTTGAACTTTCCGACCATTGACAATGTCAGCCTGACAACCATAGACAGAGTCCTCAAGCGCCAGAGAGTAAGAATGAAGCAGGCCTATAGGGTACCCTTTGAGCGCAACTCTGGAAGAATAAAACACCTCCGTCACCAGTATGTGCAAGTAAGTACAGTACAATCCATGGCCTACAGTACTTTACATACAATACTATACTGTCGTACTGTAATGTGCTCTATTGACTGTCTTTCTGAACACCTGAAAACGCTATTTGTTTCCACAGAGGATGTTCCAGTTGGAGTCCATGGCCAGACCCCATGAATTTATATTTGTGGATGAGGCTGGCTTCAACCTCACAAAAAGGAGGAGGAGAGGCCGTAACATCATAGGACAGAGAGCTATCGTTGATGTGCCCGGCCAACGTGGAGGAAACATCACTCTCTGCGCTGCCATGAGTTCTAGAGGGCTTCTCCACCGGCATGCTGAACTTGGTGCCTACAACACTGAGCGTCTCCTCACCTTCCTAGGAGAGCTCAGAGATGTTTTGCATGACAATGACCACCTGAATGCTCGGCCAGCAGATCACCACGACCAGCAGATTCCTGGGCCAGCTGATCTTCCCATATACGTCATCCTCTGGGACAATGTTAGCTTCCATCGCAGCATCCAGGTCAGAGAGTGGTTTAACATCAATCAGCAATTCATTAATGTGTGTCTGCCACCCTACTCTCCGTTCCTAAACCCAATAGAGGAGTTCTTCTCAGCATGGCGGTGGAAGGTCTATGACCGCCAACCTTACACTAGAGAGAACCTTCTCAGGGCTATGGACCTGGCCTGTGATGATGTGGCTGTGGAGGCGTTCCAAGGCTGGGTGCGGCATGCCAGGGCATTCTTCCCACGTTGTTTGGCTATGGACAATATTGCCTGTGACATTGATGAGGTCCTGTGGCCCGACCCAGCCCGACGACGTGATGCCTCTCCATGATTTCGGTGTCAACATACAACATACTGTGTCAATTTTCAACGTACTGTAATAAAAGAAATCGCACCCTGAACATTGTGTTCTCAATTGTTACTGTACAGTATCTATTGTGTGTAATGGATCCTCCATGGAGTTTAGTACTCATTTTTGCATTGAGTTGTGATATTACTGCATTTTCTGCATTATGTAACTATTCCCATGAAATGCACAAATCTATAGAAAATGCCCAAAACATATTTGAGAATAAATAAGGGTTGCTCAAATGCATCCTGGCAGTTGTGAAACTGTAAAAAGAACAGTCTCACACTGTGAAAATTGTGCTTTCAATTTTTTTGGTAATGTGGTTAATGATGCTCAGTAGTGTTTACATTTTTGCAGGCCTTGAGTGGTATTTTGGTGTCAGAGTTTGCTTTTGAGCATATGAGCAACTGTTTTGGTGTGATGGGTTTGCTTTTGAGCATATGAGCAACTGTTTTGGTGTGATGGGTTGGTTTTGAAAAGAAACTGTGAGGTTTAGTGTACGTAGCTTTAGAAAAGTGTTTTGTGTTTAGAGTTTTGTGAAAAGTGAGGGCAGTATCGTGAAATGTGTTTAAGCAATAGAGAAAAACTGTAAAGCAGGACAAGCACAAGACAGAATATATACAGGTACAAAGCAAAATAGAGGCAACAAGGTGCAAGAAAAGCACAAATAGAATGCAATAAATAACAATAAGATATGTTAAATAAAACAATATAAACAAGCATTACACTATTATTAAAGTAATTTAATCTACTAGAAATAAAAGCATCAGCACTTCCGTGCTGGCAAGAAAGAGAAATGGGCGCCTCTGGCAATGTTTTTAAGATGATAAAATCGTGTTTTTTGTGACATTTCTGATGGAATAAAATCCAGCTCAGAGTCAAAAAGAACACCTAGATTTTTCACACACTTAGAGGGATTGAAATTATGTAGTTTTGGTAAAATGATCTCTCTTGTCTTAAGGACCGATAATTAAAATTTTTGTCCTGATTGAGCTGTAAGACGTTCTCTGCCATCCATGACTTTATATCTAAAATACAGTTTAAAAGGACGTTAAGTGGTTCCAGGTCATCAGGAGACACAGTCATTTAAAGCTGTGTGTCATCAGCATAGCTGTGAAAATCAATGCTGTGTCTCCTGATGACATCCCAAAAGGCAACATGTACAAATTAAAAAGTATTGGGCCTAAAATTGACCCCTGGGGAACCCCACACTTGACTTCATGGATTCTTGAGGAGCATGTATCCATACTTACAAAGACTTTTCGATCTGTGACATAGGAGTAAAACCATTTAAGAACAGTACCTGAGAGGCCTGCTACACTTCTGAGTCTGTCTAATAAAATCTGGTGATCAACTGTATCGAAGGCGGCACTAAGATCCAGGAGAACCAGGACAGAAAGTTTCTGTGAGTCTAAGTTAGATCTAAGGTCATTAACAGTTTTTAAAAGGGTGTCTCAGTACTGTGGTTTGTCTTAAAAACCAGACTGATATTTTTCTAAAATATGTCATGATTACTGCGCTGCAGTGATCACTGCCTGCAGGAACCTCCACTCCCTCATTAAATTCATCTGTTCCACCTGCCCTGATTACTCACTCTCTCCACCTGGTACCCGCTCTACTTAAACACACTCCAGTCTCTGCTTCCCTGCCAGATGGTCAGCATTGCTAACCCTGTTGAGATCCAGCATTCATCCTTTGTTTCTAGACTCCTGTTGCCGACCTTGCCATGTCTCCTGGATTTCCCCGTGCCTGATTCCCTGTAGGATTTTCCTGCCGTCTGCCTTCTCTGGATTTTGACCCATGCTTTGGACTGACCACTGAGCCTTGCCTGTCACTGATAAGTAATCTGTTTTCTGCCTTCTCGTGTATTACCCTGCCAGCCTCATTACAACTCTTCTGGATTATTGGATTTTCCCTGTTCATGTCTGGAGTCCCTTTTTTTTCAGGATCCTGTACCCCACAGCATATAAGGACCTTGTTGTCACTCCCTGCTGGACTGTCTCTGGATATTGCCTTGGAGCCCCTGTTTCAATAAACACATTTCTTGTTTAATTCTCCATCACTGTGTGTGGCAGAACTTCCAGGTTCCCCCCTTGACAACTCATTACAAAAATATTGTGTTTATGTCATCATAAAGACAAGTTTTCAATAATTTTACTTAGAAACGGTAAGTTGGATACAGGTCGGTAGTTATCAAGAATGTCAGCAGTGAAGACACTCATCTGAAGAGAATAATTTACCACATTTAAAAGCTTACACTCAGAGAAACCATAAAATGTTTCTAAAAGTCATGTGGGAATTGGGTCTAAAAGGCAGGTTGTTTTAAGGTGGGAGAAAACTTGACCAAGCATCTTTGCATCAACCAGGACAAAACACTCCAGAGTGTCCTTAGACAAAAGCAAAGCTTCAGGCCTGTTTAAATCAAAATGTTGTTGAGATAAAAGAATGGATCTAATAACATTGATTTTACTTCTGAAGTGGCCTGCAAAGTCCTCACATGCAGCATCTGATGCAGGCATGGAAGAATTAAAACTAGTGTTTGTTAAAAGATCTGTTTTAAAAATAAATTTGGGGTTATTCTTTTCTGTAATAAGATTGGAAAAATTAAGTGTTCAGGCCTGTTTAACTGTTTTATTACAGGTGGGTGTTTTTACTGAGTTGACAGAGTTTTGAGAAGACCACTGTTAACATAAAACAGGAACTGTTTATCCAAATTATGGAGCAATGAAATTAATAAACATGGTCTCATAATTGACCCCAAGCATGAGCATAGAATTGTGTTGGGACATGTCCCTACCACGTCCAGCAACTCCTGAGTCACTCCTATCAATTTATGTCTCACAGAACAACTGAGAGATCTGTGCTTTCTATCCACAGCATCGCTGCTCAAAGTCCAGCAATTTAAACCCCTCTGATTGGCTCTGCTCTGAAGAAGAGAAAGGACGTCACAAGATAACTGAGTCAATATAGAAGTTTAAGTTCCAAAGAAAAGTTTTCTAACGGCTATTAGTTGTTGCTGAGTCTTGTTTCCTCATCATGAATTAATGTGTTTGTCAGGTGAATCAAAGCTGCAGAGATCAGTGAGAGGAGAAGGTGGAGAGGAAGGTCAGCTTTTTCTTTGGCTCCCTGAAACGTGTTTTTAAATTATAATGACAATAATAATGATGTTAAAAACATTTCCCTTGATTTAACACATTTATGCCACTGCATTGAGACAAAATTATTTAGATTTTTTTTCTTTTTCAGCATTATTACAGCTATAAGGACGATAACGATGTATCAGTGGTTTATGTCTGTGTCTGTAATTCTGTCTGTTAATGGTCTTATTTCCCTCCAAGGTCTCATTAAGTTGTTGAATTTCAGTCATGGATTTCTTGTTCTGTGTGAATAAAGAACATTTCTGTGATGGGGATGATTGCACCATAGTTCAAATTACTTTCTCGTGCAGATATTATTAAAGTGAAATGAATGTACAGATGACTTCATCTCACAAAATGACAGAAGTTCAAGTAAAAAAAATCCTGAATTTAGTTTACCCAAAAAACAAAACATGAAAACTTTATTGTCAGTGTCTGAGTAGAATTTATTATCCTTATAGATGTCTGCTTTTTCAGATTTTATACCCACTAAATTACATGATACAGTAAATAAATGTCTATCATAAGTACAACAAACACAGTGGGACTCTTTATGTCTCTATAAATCAAAGCTACAACCCTGACTCCAGGGATTTTCACCAAACTGTCTTCTAGTCTTAGTGATGCAGGGAGGATGAGAATCTGGCAGCATAAGCATCACTGAACTCTGTCTCACTAAAACCAGAACCAGGATTATTACTGATTTCCACCTATTTGTCTTCCAACATCAGCTGTGTGATGGTCAAGGATAAAAATGTTTCAACATCAAGAGATTTACAGCAGCACATCCGAGCGAACTGAACCCAGCTGCTAGTTCTTACAGGAACAAACACAACCTGTTCTAACCCTGATCCTGGTCTCTCATTCTTCTCATCCCAGTCAGCAGCATCTTCCAGGAAGGGTTAGTTCAGGACCGTACTGCCCTCTGCTTGTGAAATAGACAGCAGCACCAACCTGGGTCAAGTTCAGCCCTCAGACAAAGTGAGTTTATATATGTGAATGTTAGTGGAGGGGGTGATCATGGTTATTTAGTTTCCACTTCCTCCACTCACCACTGTGGACAACCTTAACAGACCCACTGAAACTCCACCGGACACAGGTGGACTCTTACAGAGTTTGCAAACATTTTTGCAATTTACAAGAGTTTTATATAAATATGACACAAATTATAATCTAATTTTCACATCTGCGAACCAGATTTCTTATTTTTTACAGGTCTTCATTACTCTAAGCATCCTTATAATGATCCAGTCCTCATCTTCGTACAGGAGACTTGGCAAACATTGCACAAAATATCATGGGCTTAAATACCAATTTTATAAATAAAGATCATTGTGGCAAAGCAGAATCCCCAAGATGGGTTAAAAAAAAACATTTACCTGGGTTGGTAGTCAAACTGAGGATTGTTTACATTAGGACTTATTTAATGAAGACCAGCTTCTTTCTTTTAAACACTTAACGACAATGTATAAAATCTAAAACCATGATTTCTTAAAAGTAGAACAGAAATACAGGTCAGACCGATCAGGATGGACACTTTAAAAGGAAGACTTCACGCTTTAATAACCTTTGAGATGATCTCAGTGACCCAGCTTGGAGGCCTAAGAAATACCAAGAAAGGGAAAAGGAAGAAAAGGACAAAGATATATCTGATAAAATATGGGACAAATATTAGATCATTGGTCATAGTATCAAGGGACACTTATACAATGAATAATTAGGTTCTACTGGACCCATGTTAAAGGGCACATTTAGGACTCTGAGCTGCATGTGGTTCTCTCCGACACGTTCTACTCATGTCCCACTAGATTCCCCTCGGATTTTTTCTTTTATTAATACCGCTTTTCTAGAAGTGTTGGAATCCGTCTGATTCCCCTGAGTTGGTTTGATGAAAAGAATCACTGAACCCTGTTACTGTTAGGGTTCCTGTCTGTCTCCCTGAGTGTGTGGTTCCAGGATTGCCATAGTGTGTGAGTTTGGCTCCCTCTGTCTGTTTTGTGTGTCATGTCTGTACCTGGCCAGGAGGATTACCAGATTATTCCAAGGCTGCAATCATCTCACCTGGGCTGATCACCACACCAGGATCTTATCCGACAATCAAGCCACCTTCACTTCCCTGCAGTACTTAAACACCGGATCATTCTACCATCCTCGCTGGATCATCCTGTTACCCATCTGGTATATCGTGGCCTCACTAGTCTTCTGCTTGAGATTCTGCTTGTAATTAACAAGATCCATTTTATGCTTAGACTCTGGGTGCTACGGATCCTGCCAGCCCTGTCTGTCCTGCCAACCTCCTGGATTGTCTTCCCCGGGTTGGATCTGTTCTCCCCTCTCCAGCTCCAGCTGCACTCTCCACGCCACTCTCCAGAAACCCACAGCGGTCATCGGATCCTGAAGTTGGATAACAGACTGTTTCCTGATTCAACTCAAACCTTCATTAAACTCCCTTTTCTGTTTGATCCACTCTCTGCCTTCTGGTTGGTCTGTGTCTGCGCCTTGGGGTCTAAATCCATACAAAAAGTTACAGTTCACATATTTATTTAGAAGTAAAAAATTACATGAGCAATTCCCCACAGATGTATCTGGAGACTAACTAGAAGCAGAAACAAGCACTACATTATCCAAGCAGTGTCTAAACACTCAGGAAGTGCTATCTTATTTTATACTTCCACTCTCTACCCTAGAAACTGCTCCAGTCCGGCTCAGACGCTGTAAATGTGTGTGTGCTGTTCTATTTGAATATTAAATAAACCATCTCTGTCAAAAGTCACTGTCTGTGACTATCTGTGTGTGTATATGTGTAGGAGTCTGCTCTCTGTCCTGTTATGCAGCTTCAAGGCTGAGAGATAAGTATTTGCTTCTGCATCTGTCCCCCAAGTAACTGAAAACAACCTTCACTACACCACCCATAAGTTACTATTTATGATTTATATATGATTACACCTTTCCGTAACATGACTCCCATACGTGTCACCTGTCTAATTGTTTTCTCATCCTAACAATTCCCCCGTTTTAAACTCTTCCAGAGATCACCACCTAAGAGCTGACTCCTTCCTAGACAGCTCCACCGTTTGCTCATGCAGAGCGAGCAAAGACATCATTTTATCAGCACCATCCACTCGAGCTACTGCCGTAGCAATCACTCGAGAATGGCGCAACATTCTGTCGTCCCCCAATGTCCCAACCAGCAGTGGTCAGGGTCCACAAACGTTAAATCTCCGTCCTTCAAACACCACGGTGGACATGCCAGTATCTTTATGAAATGTTGCATTTAATTTTAAATAGGTCGTCGACTGTCTCTCTGTCTCAGCAAGCAAGTAAGGTCACGTATCCGTTGATCGTGACGTTATTCCATCTGCGATCGACTAGTTTTGCCTCAAGTCAGGTCTCGGATGTGTGGCACAAAAGTTTGAATTTCAGATCTGAATTTGTATTTCAGATCTGAATTTGTATTTCAGATCTGAATTTGAATTTCAGATCTGAATTTGAATTTCAGATCTAAATTTGTATTTCAGATCTGAATTTGAATGGAGAGAACTGAAACTGAACTATGAAAATGAATTAGGGAATGAATATTTTCAAATACAAAAATTTCAACTTTACCAATATACACATTCAAAAAACAAAGATTCAATATCAAATATGGCCATTTGGATTCAGTTTTTTAAAGCAATTATTCAAACAGGCATATTCAGATTCAAATTGAATGATTCATATTCAATTATAAAGAATTCAGATTCGCTCCCCAGCGGCACAAAGCTTATCCCATATTCTGATGTCATTGCTGTAGATCCTGGTTGTGTGGATCAGTGAGTCAATGTCTCGCTCGCTCTTGGCGTACAGCTTGATGTCATCCATGTAGAGGAGGTGACTGATGGTGGACTCATTCCTGAGTCGGGATCCATAGCCAGTCTTGGTGATTATTTGGCTGAGGGGGTTCAGACCTATATATATATATATATATATATATATATATATAAAAATATATATAAATATATATATATATATATATATATATAAATATAAATATATATATATTTATTTATATATATTGTTATATAAATTGTTATATTGTTATATATATATATATATATATATATATATATATATATATATATATATATATATATATATATATATATATTGTTATATATATATTGTTTAGAAAACAAATATAATACAGAGCAGTAAAAGTGATCGGATTACTGAGGGTGAAAACTAAATGAACATAATGCTGCACATACACGTTGCTAATACATTTCGACAAACCTAAGTCATATTGAACATCAAATTCTATGAATGTATGAATAACAATGTGCTTGATCGGTACACTGAAATAAATAGCATAAGACCGTGACTGCACTTTTTTTTTAAACTAAAACAAAAAGGCTGGGAGGATATGGTGTAAAAGCACAATAGCTATAACGTACAAAGGCAAAATACATTTAAACAAAACTATATCACATTTAACAGACACAAATATGTTGATGCAGGACGTCCGACAAAATGTACATGCTTTTTCATGACTTATAAGACTGATATTGCATCGATTTACCTCTGGAAACTAACAGAATGCATTGGCAGTGATCGCAGTCTGATCTGGTGTTTGGAACTATTGAACATCTACAGTAACAAGGAAGTGCGCCGCCATTTTTGTATACAGGAGTTAGAGTGTCCACTCTTAGTATATCGAGGCAGAGCCGTCGATATTCCCAGAGTTGCGTCACTCTCATTGACTCCTGTGTACATTGTGTCTTTGACTTGTCCATACTGCTGGGACATTTCATGCTACATGGCTTTAATAGATGAAAGTACGCCCTAACAACCTAATCAGTTAACCTTACAAAGTGAATTGTAAGGACAGTTAGCAGTAAGAAATATAGAGGTTAATGAGGACCATTACGTCTGATCTTTAATAAATGCTAGTATGTTGGTTGAGATGAATATTTCCCTCCAAAAATGTATTAAATTATTGTGCTGGTTACACTTATTTAATCTATTGTCAAACATGACTTGATCATCACTTAAATCAACATGAACATAGTAACGCATTCAGTGACAAACGTGTATGTGTTTATTTAGTTTTCACCCTCAGTAAAACAATCGCTGCTGTCTGTTCCGTAGTAGAGCCTAGCAGCGCAGGCTTTGTTTGGAACTGTTGGAACGTGACCGCTCTTACAGCAAAGTCAATGGTTGTCGCAGCTCGGAGTTTATCGACGGCTCTGGACCAAGCAAAAAGAAGCTAAACTTTCATCTTTCAGAAGAACAAATGTGGAAAAAAGTTCCACAATAATAATCCAGACAAGCACAAGCAAATGTTTCAGTATTTTCATTTTTACTCTGTACTTGATTTCTATATTTCTCCAGAACTTTAATTTTAAGCATGTTATTTAATGAGGAAAGTGAACTACACCTTTAAGTCTTTCTTACAACTAACGCACATTAACTCATGATTCCCTGACTTCAAACAGCTACTTCAAACTGCAGCAGAGTAAATTATGTTCTACTTTATACATTATCTGTACCATTTTAAATTCAGCTAAATCATAAATTTAATGGTATTTAAACTAAAGTGTTGCTTGGTTCTATGAAGTTAGATTGGTTTATAATTCTTAAGCTCTTTTTTGTAACTTAAAAATAGGAAGGGTTGGTTTTCTGTGCATCACCCCACTTCTCTACACAGTGAGTGGTATATGGAAGCAGCAGAGATGATTAGTTTGACAGACAAAATGCAGAACTTTGCTGGAACATGTTCTTCCTCGTGTGATGGGGATCTGCTGCCCTCTGCTGCTTCTCATGTTATCACTGATTCTGGACTAGGACACTTTTTAATGCCTTCATTCATAAAGCTGTTGTACTTTAATAACATCTTTTTAATCACCTTTTGTGGGTGTAGAATTTTAGTCTTTAATATAAAAGCTGAGCTGTAGTTAAATTGAGCATGAAAGACAACTGAGATGCTACTGTGCTCCATCACAGTTACAGAAAAATAAATACTACAGTAGTTTATTGTTCATTCTTACATTTACAAATCCCGATGTATTGTTTAAGCAAATGGGCTAAAGTAATTCTTTTTGACTAACAGTAGAAATATTGATTTTTAAGAGTTTATTTTTAGACTTTTAAATTTACTTACAGAACACGATTAGCTCTCCCAAACTTACTTTCATTATTTTATGGGGAGATTTTATGCAATTATTACTTTTCTCTGTATCTGAGTGTCTTTTATGTTGTTCTCAAAACTCCTATAAAAACAAATCTGCCAACAACAGAAAAACCTAACAGGAAATGGTCCATAATGATACAATCACAAACCCTCATATGTTGCTTATTATTTATGTGCAGACTCTATATGCAGTGCTTGATTCCCTACCATTACCACGGGCAGTGTGACGTTTAGTGTCTTACAGAAGGGCAGATGGCATGTGGATGGGCATCAAACCACAATTATTTGGACAATAATCCTGTCACTTGAGTCACATCACCTCTACTTCTACAAAGAAAGGAAATATAGTACAAACTGTGGCAACTGATAAATTCTGTACCCATAAAAATGTTGCAGCTGCTTTCACAACATTAGTGAGGAGTCTGATTCAGCTTCTGGGTGTAAGTTCCTCCATCTTTACATAATAACAACAGAGGCAGAGTAATCCCTAGCAATCAGACAGAAAACTGGTGCATTTTAAAATAGATGAAACCAAACATGTCCTTATCTCATGTTATTCACAGTAAACACCACGGGTGAGCTCATGCAGGCTAAAGTTATTCCTACGCTGGTTTTGATTTAAAAAAAACACTTACCACATTTCTAACTATAATCTGATTAAGACACATGAAGTATGTTTCACCTCTCAATAATCAGTTATCATCAGAGATCATATTTCTCCAGTTTTATCTTCACTGGTTTCCTGGTAAATCCAGAATAAATTTTAAAATTCGTCTCCTCACATATATAACTCTTAGTGACCAAGATCCACTTAATCTGAGATCTTAAACATCTTAGAATTCCAGATTTTCCCATCAGAACTTAACTCTCACACACCAGTTTTTTTATTTTTATTTTTTTAACCTGTCCTGTCTAGCATCATAGCAGCAGAATAGTGATCTGGTTGCTGTATTGTGCCGAACAAACACCGGAAAATTTATTGTGGCTTTTACAGAAAAACAGAGCTGCCAGTAGTTAAGAGCTCTTACATAATAATCAAATCAAAAAGACATATCTCAAATCTATCAAAACAAAAACCAGATGCTAACTCAAAGGGAAAAAAAAGATAAATTATCTCTTAGAGCAGGGCTACTCAATTCGGTCCTACGAGGGCCACAATCCAGCAGGTTTTCCATGTATCCCTGCACCAAACACACCTGAGTCAAATTAGGTGGCTCTAACAGCCAATCAGGTTCTACACAATGACTCATTAGTTTGACTCAGGTGTGTTGGTGCAGGGATACATGGAAAACCTGCTGGATTGTGGCCCTCGTAGGACCGAATTGAGTAGCCCTGTCTTAGAGTATGTTACAGCCCAGGCCTGTCAGCTGGAGGGAATGTATGTAAATGTGACTGTGTGAGTGCTTGCAGGTGATTGGCTGGGGTTCCTTCGGCTTCGTTCCCTCCCACCTTCATCAGGATTGGACAACAATGTCTCCGCTCCTTTCCGGCCCAGCCAGTCCGGAACTCGGCCCTGCTATAAAAGGCTGGAACTGCCCTCAGTCTTGGCAGTTGTGTGTGATTACAGCGCAGCGTGCCACCTCCTCCATGTGTCTCGTGATGGCACCTGTGTGTGCATTTGGTTGATCATTGTTACCTAGTGGAGATTTGGGTGTTGGTATTTGTGTGACTAGACTTGGTAATCGTAGGTTTGAGTGCTTTAAGCCTCTAGAAAGACATCTTCCTTTTGTTTATGGTTTTTTGTGTCTTTGTTCTCCATTTTTTTTTGTTAAGTTGCCACTTTTGTGCTTTACCTGATTGCAGGACATTCTAAGTTGGTTTACTATTGTGTTAAACGAGTTACTTTTTGTTGGTTGGAATAATTATGAAATGTATGTTGTTTTGGTGCCTTCTTTTTCTTTTGGTGACTTTTAGTACTGGCACCCTACTTTGTTTTGTACATTTATTTTATTATTGTAAATTAATTACTCATATTGTGAGTATTTGTCTCCGGCCTTATTTGTTGCTTACCCCTAGACTACTGAGGGGTCGTAACAGAGTATAAACCCACTGGACAACTCAGTGACTGTGTCAGCATGTAGAGGAAGAGGAGTGATCAGTGATGATGAGTGGTGAGTGAGATCATGCAAATGCGACCACGCCTCTACGGAGGTCAGAGACAGACCAGGGCAGCCCAGAGACCCGGGCCCTCAGCAGCAGCCCCTGAGCACAAACCCAAGCTACCCCACCCCGACGACGACTCCAGCCCCACCCGGAGGGTGGCAGAGGAGAGCCCCAGCAAGAGCCCCCCACCGTCTTGGGGCACAGGTCCCAGTGGGCCAAGATCGGCAGCCGCCGGCCCAGCCAGGGACCAGCCATCCAGGGCAGCCCTCTGGATGGTGAGCCTCTGGAGGCACTAGGCACCCCCATTCCCCGGGAGGTCCCCCAGGACAAGATAGGCCAGGAGCAGCCGCCCCCCACGGCCAGGTCATGTAGTGACTGCAGCCAATGAGCCGCTGCTAACCCCAGAAGGCACCCACCCCCCCACATGCCTAGGGGGAAATGAGAGGAGGGGGAGGAGGACAGTGGGAGAGCCCAGACCCACGGCACGCCACCTCCAAGCCTACCCAGGCCTCCCCCACAAGCCCATGTTATCCCTCCCCACCCCACATACACACCTATGTCCTTGCACACTCCCGCTTACCCTAGCACACACACACACATACAGCATATGAACCTCCCAATCTCTGTCCCCAGCACCTCCCCCTCCCGCCCACCATGCCCTGTGGGAGACGTCCTCGGCAGACCACAAATACAGTCCCCACTGCCAAGGAAGCCACTTGGGTGGCCCCCTCCGCTACACCCCCCACGACATGCACACCTCCCAAATCCCTATGTGTTTGTGTGTGTGTGTGTGTGTGTGTGTGTGTGTGTGTGTGTGTGTGTGTGTGTGTGTGTGTGTGTGTGTGTGTGTGTGTGTGTGTGTGTGTGTGTAAGTAAGAGAGAGAGAGCTGGGAAGAAGAGGGGTCTGGGGATGTAAGTACAGCCGTAAGCGAACTTCCCTCTGGATGGTGAGCTGCTAGTAGCACTAGGGACCCCCACTCCCAGAGAGGCCCCCCAGGGCAAGACAGGCCAGGAGCAGCCGCCCCCCCCATCAGCCAATGAGCTGCCACCGACACCAGAATGCACCCACCCACCACAAACAGAAGGGGGAAGGAGAGGAGCAGGAGGAGTATAGTGGGTGAGCCCAGATCCATGGAGCACCATCCCCAGGTCCACCCAGGCCTCCCCCACAGGTTCATGTGATCCCTCCCTATCCCACCTACTCACCCATGATCTTTCATACTCTCACTCATCCTAGCACATGCATTCACACACACACACAGACACGCCCACACACATACAGCATAAACACATACACACACAACATATAAACGTCCCTGTCTTACACCACAGCACCTTCTCCTACCAATCCCCCGAACCCCACTCAGCCCCCCTTCAAACCCCTACACCCCTCCTGCCCCCGGGCCATACCCTGGGTCCCAGGTCGAGCAACCAGACACCAGGGCATGCATGAACCCACACCATGGCAGCACATCCAGGCAGGCCCTGACCTCCGGCAGATACGGAGGGAAGGGGGCCACCCTCAGGCACCAGAGCCCAGAACCCCCACCCAGCCCACCCCAGAAACCTGGCCAATGCAGAATTTTGAATTGTATTAGTTGCATATTTGAATTCTTAGTCATTTTAAAGGTGTTTAAGCGTATTTGTGACCATTCCTCTTGATTAAAGTTACTGGATAAGTCAGCCTCCCATTTTGAAGTTGGAAGAGAAATTGAGTCTTCTAGTTTAGATAATAGTCTATATGTTTTTGATAATAGCTTTGGGGCATTGGGATTCATAAATTTTGCCACCCTGATAAGTAGCTGTAAGTTTATTAGGTTAATGGTTAATGGTGTTTTACATATAATAGATTTAAGCTGGTGATATTCTAAAAATTTAGTGCTGATGATTCCATATTGTGAAGTTAGAATATTAAATGAGAAGAAGTTTCTATTTTCTATTATATGTTCTGTTTTATTCCTTTATTTTTCCCTTGAGTAAATTTAATAATCTTTTTGTTTTGCAGGATGTCAGGGTTGTTCCAGAGGGGTGTAACTTAAATGGAAAAAGTGAAGACTTGGTTATTTTTTAGAAATTCCCACCAAGCCACTAAAGAGGAACTGATGTTGATGCTTTTAAAACACTTATGTGTTTTGATGGCTGAGCTGATGAATGGCAGGTCAGAGATAAACAGATCCTAAAATAATGTTTGCTCTACATCTAACCATGGTTCATCCAGACCGCTAGGTTTAAGCCATTTAGAGATATACTGCAGCTTGTTAACTAAGAAATAGTGATTAAAATTGGGAAAGTCCAATACAATCACGTTTTTAGACTGACACGTGTCACTTACAGTTTCTGAGACATTTTGCTTCAATTTATGGTATAAACTTTGCTCAAAATCCTGTTGAACACAATCTGATACTCGTCTTCTGTCCCCTAACAGATACCCAGAAGCAGAAAACCATATTATAATATTTTTAATATAAATGGTAATAAATGGTAGATACCCCCCGAAAAAATGTAAATTTTTTGTTACATTTTGTTACAGGGCCAAATAAAGACCTCATATTTTAAAAATTGGACTTTTCTTACCATTCTTTCATGGGTCGGGCCTTAACGGGTTAAAGTAGCTGATAAACTCAGGATCTTTAAGTAATGATGTATTAAATCTCCAGTTTCTAGTTGCTGGTTTATTGCTCTTACTTCTCAGAGTGAATGATACTGGTGCGTGATCACTAATGCTAATAGGATGGATCTTGATTTCTGACATGTCATTCATCAACGAGCTGCTAGTTAAGAAATAATCTAATCTAGAATAGGAATGGTGAACTGAAGAGAAGAAGGTGTATTCTCTTAGTGTGGGATGGTGAGAGCGCCAAGCATCACAGAGACCAAAATCCTTCATGTTTTACAGTTTCTGAGGATTTCCAGACTCGATGAGCTCCTGTGGTTCTATGTTTTTCCAGTATAATGTTAAAATCACCTCCTATAATTAGTGTGTTATCTGAGTGACCATAGAGGTGAAGAGGGAGTGAAAGAAGGAGGATCATCTACATTTGAACCATTTATATTTGCAATAAATAACTTAACATTTTAAATAGATAATGTAACTATTATAAATCTGCCTTCTGGATCTGTGATTGTGTTATTAATGTCAAAGTTTAACCTTCTATTAATAAGAGTTGCTGCTCCTCTCTGCCTAGAATTATAACAAGCTGAATACACGTGTGGAAACTGGGTTGTTGAGAGAAGATCTATTGTTGAGTTTAATAAATGAATTTCTTGAAGGAGGACGATGTCTACTTAATTTTCTGCATTCGATTGAAAATCTTTAACCTCTTGTCCCCGGTACCAGCTCCACGCACATTCCAAGTAACAAACCTCAAAGTGTCCAACATCCGACAAATAAAAGGAGAGCTACATGCATATTACTGAAGCATGCGTGTGCGTTCCACTGCTCCTCCGCAGGTATGTGTGTCTGCCAGCTGAGTGTGTGGCATGGGTGTGTGTATTAAAAGTCTATGTGTGTTTGCGCTGTTCCCTCATACATTGCGCGTGCGTTTGTATGAATCATGCAAAGTGCTAATGTGCGCTAGCAAGCTGGGCCTGATGTTCAAGCGTGTGTGTGTGTGCCGCGAATCTCATTAATAAAATCACGTGGGCTTACCGTTAACCGTGAAAGGATCGGAAAGAAGAAGAGTGAGAAGTGAAAAGAGCGACAGTGCCAAAAGAAAAAATAATTACAAAAAACACATCCGTGCTGAGAGCAGTGTAGTGGAGACGGGCAGTGGATTTACTGTTAACTAAATGATCTTTTATGGTGGTTTTATGGATATAACATGATCTAGTGAGAAAACAGGAAAATTAAAGCACATACCAAGTCAGTAGAGCCACGGAGTGATGTCCGGGTCGCGGTACAGCTGTCCATTAATAAATAATTTATCCACCACGATGACAGCGCGAGCGCCTTCAGTGATAAATTTCCTCCTGATGGGAAACAGGACTCTCCGTCGGTCCAGAATCTCTCTCGGATATTAGTCATTTACTCCGAAGTTTGTTCCCTTCAGTTCGCTGCCCTGGTTCTTCACCTGCTCCTTCTGTTTGAAGCTGACGAACTTCGCTATAACGGGTCTTGGTCTGTTGGACCCGGGTTTCCTCCCGTCGAGACGATGGACTCTGTGAAAGGAGATGTTTTTCACCGTTTCCTCCGGGAGCTTCAGGTGAGTTTTGATTCCAGGTGGTTTCCGGGTCCTCCTCCGTCTGCTCTGGAATCCCTGCAAACACTAGATTCTCTCTCGATCCCCGTTTCCTTTATCTTCTTATTTTCCTGAGTGTCGGGTCAAACCCTCAGTGAGGGATTTTACCGACTCTCTGAGGCCGGCGTTCTCCGCAGCGAGGGTTTCTATCTGCTCCTGGCTGAATTCCAGTGACTCACGTAGTGCTTGGAATTCTTTGTGGAGAATCTCCACCAGACTCAAACACGCATCCAAACTACTAAGTTTCTTATCTATGGAGATAAGAACTTCCATTGAGCCGTTCCCAGGTGGTGAAATAGTTCCCAGTGAATCCTCATTTCGATGCTTCTTGGCCTTGGACAAAGTGGATGGGGTAGATGTTTGATTTGGTTTTCCCATGACGATTCTTTCGTAGCACCAATCTATAAAATCTGTCAGGCTAGCCAAATCCTCCCTGCTGTGCTCCACAGTGGACCTAAAGAAGACGCTATTTTCCTATTTTCAAGATTATTTTGATTAGAATGGCAAAAACACAATAAATTAAATGTTTGAGCTGCCTGGTTTGAATCTGCCGTCTCACAGGAACTACGTCACCTGCAACATCAGCGTCACCTACCTGTCAAACACACGGCAGGTTTATTGGTGGTTCCTAAAGGTTCTAAAAGTAGAATGGGAGATAGAACCTTCAATTTATCAGACCCTCTCTGTGGAACCAGCTCCCAGACTAGTTTCAGGTATCAGACCCTCTCTACCTCCCTGATAAATCTTATAGCAGGTCTGGCTTGGTGACCCTGATCCATCCTTTAGTCCTGCTGCTATAGGCCGAGGCTACTGGGGGACGTCCCATGATGCACTGGGTTCCTCTCTGCTCGCTTTACTCATGTAGATACAACTGACGTTGTGGTCCATTAGTTCATGTTTCTCTTCTTCTTTCTCAGCAGGTATCCTTGGATTAGAGTTCTGCTGCTGGTTGATCCCCAACCGGTCCAGGAAGATGGCCATCCTTCCTGGTTCTGGATCTGATAGAGGTTTTCCTTCCTGTTCTGGTTCTGATGGAGTTTTTTCTTCCTGGTTCTGGTTCTAATGGAGTTTTTCTTCCTGGTTCTGGATCTGATAGAGGTTTTTCTTCCTGGTTCTGGTTCTAATGGAGTTTTTTCTTCCTGGATCTGATAGAGGTTTTCCTTCCTGTTCTGGATCTGATAGAGGTTTTTCTTCCTGGTTCTGGTTCTAATGGAGTTTTTTCTTCCTGGTTCTGGATCTGATGGAGTTTTTTCTTCCTGGTTCTGGTTCTAATGGAGTTTTTTCTTCCTGGTTCTGGTTCTTATGGAGGTTTTCCTTCCTGATCTGGATCTGATAGAGGTTTTCCTTCCTGTTCTGGTTCTGATGGAGTTTTTTCTTCCTGGTTCTGGTTCTAATGGAGTTTTTTCTTCCTGATCTGGTCCTGATGGAGATTTTCTTCTCCACTGTCTCCTGGTGCAGCTCAGGATGGAGGACTGAATCAAAGAGAAGATCTGGTCCAATCCAATGGTTTCCTTAGCTAGATCATTATCTTTATGAACTGGTTTATATGAACCCAGTTAGTATAAACTGGACTGATGTGAATCTGATGATGGATTTTTAAAATTGGAATATAACTGGACTAAAATAGATGGGTTTGCATCTGTAAAAGTGACTGAAGATGACTGTGTTGTGTATTGCGCTGTATAAAGTTGAAATGAATGGGATTACTTGATTAATAGAATAAAATAGGATTAACTCATTTTACTCAAAGGAAAACAGGCTGAATGGGCTGAAAGAAGAAATTTGTAGAATGTGTTGTTTTCTTTTTCTTTTCAATAACAAGGTGTCCTGAGACAATCTCCTGGTGTTTTCTCTGGTCCAAAATCCATGAGTAGAGATACACATGGAGCTAAAACACTGTTAGAAGACCAAAGATGCAGCTTTTCTCTCATTGATGTAAACAGCAAGAGCAAAACTGTTTTTCTCAGCATGTCTTGCTTTCCTGACAGTTAAACATCCTCAGTCTGTAATGAAACATAAAACAATGTTTAAGATGGTGCAAGCTTTTTTTTTTTTTTTTTTTTTTTGTGACATCCACAGATAAGTGGTAATGAGTTCAGAATATCACTTTTAAAAGCCCATCCTCTGTCCTGTTCATTATTCATGTCAAACATTTTGGTTCAGGGTCACAGTCTCAGTAATTTGGTGTTATTTTTGTGTGGCTGTTTTCTAGAGTGCCTCTAGAAAGAGAGTGGCGCCATCTCCGTTCACTGCAACGGTTCAGTTTTTTCACAGCAATGGCGACGTATGGAGCCCCTCAAAAGTTCCCGGAAGTTAGCAAAAGCTAAGCGACGGTCAATGTATTTCAATAGAGCAGATTGTCGGAGCTACACTTCTTCAAGGTAAGATGTTTTACAGTTTTTCTCTATTGCTTAAACACATTTCACGATACTGCCCTCACTTTTCACAAAACTCTAAACACAAAACACTTTTCTAAAGCTACGTACACTAAACCTCAGTTTCTTTTCAAAACCAACCCATCACACCAAAACAGTTGCTCATATGCTCAAAAGCAAACCCATCACACCAAAACAGTTGCTCATATGCTCAAAACCAACCCATCACACCAAAACAGTTGCTCATATGCTCAAAAGCAAACCCATCACACCAAAACAGTTGCTCATATGCTCAAAAGCAAACTCTGACACCAAAATACCACTCTAGGCCTGCAAAAATGTAAACACTACTGAGCATCATTAACCACATTACCAAAAAAATTGAAAGCACAATTTTCACAGTGTGAGACTGTTCTTTTTACAGTTTCACAACTGCCAGGATGCATTTGAGCAACCCTTATTTATTCTCAAATATGTTTTGGGCATTTTCTATAGATTTGTGCATTTCATGGGAATAGTTACATAATGCAGAAAATGCAGTAATATCACAACTCAATGCAAAAATGAGTACTAAACTCCATGGAGGATCCATTACACACAATAGATACTGTACAGTAACAATTGAGAACACAATGTTCAGGGTGCGATTTCTTTTATTACAGTACGTTGAAAATTGACACAGTATGTTGTATGTTGACACCGAAATCATGGAGAGGCATCACGTCGTCGGGCTGGGTCGGGCCACAGGACCTCATCAACGTCACAGGCAATATTGTCCATAGCCAAACAACGTGGGAAGAATGCCCTGGCATGCCGCACCCAGCCTTGGAACGCCTCCACAGCCACATCATCACAGGCCAGGTCCATAGCCCTGAGAAGGTTCTCTCTAGTGTAAGGTTGGCGGTCATAGACCTTCCACCGCCATGCTGAGAAGAACTCCTCTATTGGGTTTAGGAACGGAGAGTAGGGTGGCAGACACACATTAATGAATTGCTGATTGATGTTAAACCACTCTCTGACCTGGATGCTGCGATGGAAGCTAACATTGTCCCAGAGGATGACGTATATGGGAAGATCAGCTGGCCCAGGAATCTGCTGGTCGTGGTGATCTGCTGGCCGAGCATTCAGGTGGTCATTGTCATGCAAAACATCTCTGAGCTCTCCTAGGAAGGTGAGGAGACGCTCAGTGTTGTAGGCACCAAGTTCAGCATGCCGGTGGAGAAGCCCTCTAGAACTCATGGCAGCGCAGAGAGTGATGTTTCCTCCACGTTGGCCGGGCACATCAACGATAGCTCTCTGTCCTATGATGTTACGGCCTCTCCTCCTCCTTTTTGTGAGGTTGAAGCCAGCCTCATCCACAAATATAAATTCATGGGGTCTGGCCATGGACTCCAACTGGAACATCCTCTGTGGAAACAAATAGCGTTTTCAGGTGTTCAGAAAGACAGTCAATAGAGCACATTACAGTACGACAGTATAGTATTGTATGTAAAGTACTGTAGGCCATGGATTGTACTGTACTTACTTGCACATACTGGTGACGGAGGTGTTTTATTCTTCCAGAGTTGCGCTCAAAGGGTACCCTATAGGCCTGCTTCATTCTTACTCTCTGGCGCTTGAGGACTCTGTCTATGGTTGTCAGGCTGACATTGTCAATGGTCGGAAAGTTCAAATTGTCACCAATGATCCTCTCCCGTATCTCCCGTAGTCTGATCACATTGTTCTCCCGAACCATATCCACAATGAGGACCTCTTGGGCTGGTGTGAATCTGGAAGCCCTCCCACCTGCAAATGGCAATCTTTCAACTCTAGAGAAACAAACAGTCATTTGGTCAGAAATGGTCCTTGCAGTACACACTTTTACTGTAACCATGATTGCACTTGTCTGTATGTAGGTGCACTCCACTATACTACTGTATACTGTGAATATCTAGTGTAGTGACTAAAAAACTACTACATACAGTACCTGTTGTGTTCTCTGAAGGCCCGAATAATGGTGCCCACTGAGAATCTGCTGAGGTTTGGTTGGACTCGTTGTCCCGCTTCGGTCATTGTCATGCCGTGGACAATGACGTGGTCAATGACTGTTGCTCTCATTTCATCTGTAATGAAAATGCGTTGTCTTGCTTGCCCTCCTTCTCCTCTCGCTCCTTGGCCTGCTCCTCTTTGGACTGCTTCTCGCCCTCTTTGGCCCACTCCTCGGCCCGCTCCTCTCCCTCCTTGACCTGCTCCTCTCCCTCCTCGGCCTGCTCCTCTCCCTCCTCGGCCCGCTCCTCTGCCTCCTCTGACACAAACTCCTCTGCCTCCTCTGACACAAACTCCTCTGCCTCCTCTGACACAAACTCCTCTGCCTCCTCTGACACAAACTCCTCTTCTTCTGTCTTCATCATCCATTTTTGTTTTTGAACTTTCAGCAAACTGCACTGACTTATATAGGTGTGGTCACATCATTTGCAATAGGTGTTTTCAATTATGAGTTGTTGTGTTTACTGATTGACACCAGGTATGTTCATTGTGTTCAAGTTTTGCTGATTGTGGGTAGCATTTTGCATCACATGAGCTTCACAATGCATATTGGAGCAGAGTTATATGCAAAATGTGTTTTAGCACGGCAATTTTTGTTTTGAGTTTTGAGAAAAAGGGGATGGGTTTTGTGAACAGTGTCTACAGGTGAATTGTGTTTGTGGTTGTGGCAAAAGGGGGGGAGTTTTACTAAATGTGTTTAGGCAACTGGTCATTTGGTTTAGAGTACTGGGTTTTGTGTTTTGGCAATAGAGAAAAACTGTAATAGTCATATTTCCATATCAGTTGTGCATCAAAATCAACTTGACAGGAGTAATTAAATATGTTGATGGATTGTCACCGTCTAGATTAATATATTTAGAGATTATAAACCGATAAAAGTTTATGCTAGCACACTGATAGCAACAGATGCCACAGGCTGATGAATGTAAATTCTGTTCGTCAATATAAATTGATCCAACGCCGTTTATAGCGAGGTTAATGTGTAGGGAGAGCGATTGTAGTTACATTTTTATTTAATTTTAATGTATTTATAAGGCTGTGGAATTATGGACAAAGATATGAAGATGAATACACAGTATTAGATAGCACAATACTCTTAGTATATATGTTTACAATCTTTGCAACTATAAAACCTAACCTGTTAAATGTAACAAACATGTTAACCTTAAGAACTTAACTAAATATACAAATACAAAATAAGTGGCTGATTGTACTTGAGTGCATTTGCTGCACTAGACAGCACTCAGCACTCTCCCAGTGTGCAGGATGAGAGCAGAGAAGCAGAGAGATGCTTAAGGGAAGTATAACACTCTTCCCTCGTGCAGCATTGTCCTGAAGAACTTTCAGCAGTTCTGGGGTTGCCTGACGTTAACTAGGATACTCTTCTTCTTCACCTTCCTGGTTTGGCCACTTTTAAGTGTTGTTTCCTGTCTTTTTTTCTACATTCTGCAACCTCAACCATATAAATCTCCCTGTGATGTGTTCTCTGTTTAATTTAAAAATAAACTTGCCAATGATATGGTCTTTGAAAATGTGTAATGCATTGTTTTAATATGATTACCTCACATATGTTTTTGTTTTTACAGTCCCTGATGGTGGTCAAATGTATCCTGCTGACTTTGGCCATCCATATTTTCCTTCTGTCCCTGTCTTTGGGGAAGCCATACATACGCACGCCTTTCTCTGAGCGATTGGAGCATCCCCATGCAGCACAGCATACCATGGTTAAGACTGTATTCAAGGATAGCAGAGAAAAGAAATGGCTAGACATGCTGATCTAGTCGAGTTTTATTGTAAAGGAATTCTTTTAGGTATTAAATGCATTTGGAAAACAAAGGGTGTTTGTCTGATTTATTATGTATATGTAGGGAGTAAGTCTTGGGATAGTTAACAAATAGTGATAGAAAGCCATTATTTTCCATGAATTGAAATCAAAATTTTATTTATTTGCCATGGATTTTCTGTAAGAACACATTATATTGTGAGTCAGTCTGCCTCAGTCAAAATAAGTCTTAAGACTTAAAAGCAATTCACACAAGTAGATACTAATAAGTAAGAATAGATAAGCCATTTAGTGGAAATGAATTGGGATCTAAATTTTATTTATTGGATATAGATTTCCTGTAAGAACAGTTATCATTATGCTGTGAGCCTAGATTTATTGTGTAGTCACTTGGTAAATCATTGTCGTCACCTGTTGGTATGCCTCAGTCAAGTCTGAAAGATAAAGTTAAGAAAACAGAAAATATTACGATTTACATTGATGTTGATGTCATACAGGTTTAGTAAACTTAACATGATTCATATCAATAAACACAACTATTAAATATTGCAAAGCAAAGCCTTCATTGATCATTATTTACCGATTATCGTAGTTTTCTTATTATTTTGTATTGGCCGCCAAGCACTTCCTGGAACTTTTGGAGGCTACATGGACCACGTGATCGGCAAGCGTTTTGAGCTTCCGGTGGCGCCACACTCTCTCACTAGAGGCACTCTACTGTTTTCCTCCTTCATGGGTTTATTGGGTTTGACAGATCAAAGAAGGAGCCCAGGGATGATTGACTGCAGACTCTTCTTCACGTTCAGACATTATTTCACTTCCTGTCAGACTAAAGGTGAACAATATGAACTAAATAAAATGTATATTTTATGACGTTTTTTTATTCTTATTAACAAGAGGAATGTGATTTGCCTTCTAACTACCGGCCACCTTTACCTTTAGAGGGAGGATTTTCCCTGTTGGAGCCATGTTCAGGGGGCGTTTTCATTGAATTTTTCCCCTTTGCAGCATCAGTAGCTCAGATCCAGCCTCCAACCAGACGACGCTGTTCCTGCCGCTGTTTTTATTTTTTTATTTTTTTTTCAAAGGTTAGGAGGCAAGATTAGCAAGGACAGCAAACACAGAGAGCCTAAACTAAAGCCAGCGGATTTCACCGTGCAGTGGCATCTCGTGCTGTCTCGCGCGAAAGAAGAAAACAGGTAATAAAACAAAAGCACAACTTGGATCTGTATGTATGTACAATTTATTATTTTACTTTAAAAATGCGTTTGTATTTTCTTTTTAAATTTTCCCGTCTCGGTGCTCATCCGGGTCGATGAGAGGGCTCACTTTGTGTCTATACATCCAGGCAGAGGATCGGGGACTACATGGAAAAATTAAGGTGGAGGGCGGGGACTGGCTCAGAGAAATGGGTCGTTCTGGTTCTGTTCAGGACGCCGAAGTGTCTGGAAAAACCGTCATTTTTAGTCGCTAAACGCTGCCAACCTGTCGCAGCTGACATTTTCGTCTCCGTCTTTAATCAGTCGATAAATAAACGGAGTTGTGTGTGTGAGCTAGCTAAACCGCGTCAAGTTTTCCACTATTTAAATAACCGGACGGTCGATCTTAACGTCTGCGTAGCTACGTCGTCGCGAGCTGCTGCTCGCTGAGCCGTGCCGTTCGGTACAGTAACGTTAGCATTCAGGGCTACAGTCGCATTAGCGTCGTTTCTCCCCTCTGGTTGCTCGTCCAGCGCCTCCTTACATCCACGAACCGTGAATTCACGGTGTGCCAGACATGTGTGGTCATCCATGTCAATGACGCGTGAGCTCCAGCGGCGCTGCTGAAGGCCGCGAGCCCGGCACCGCGCTCGCGGCTTCAGCCTGCTTACACGGAAACCTCCGGGGGGAGCGCTGGAAGCCAGTTCATAACGTCCCGGCTCCACGAATGGTTGAAAGAAAGAAGGAAAAACTGGGAGGAAAGATCATCATAATAACGCTCTATCAGCAGAGGTGATGCATGTTTCCCTTCTCTGTAGTTCACCTTTACATTTAGTGATCCATTTGTTGTTTTGTTGGTTATTGATTGACTGATTGGTTGATTGATTTGACATTTGGTTCATCGACAGGTTTCATATGAAATCTTTTTAATTAGCTTAAAATCTGCCCGTATTGGAGAAGCAATCAGCTGCTGATGCTCATGAATGATTAATTAAAGATTAATATACAATAATAAAAACATGACAAGTGGCTTCATCTGGTTGGTTTATAACATCATTTTTCAACAAAATTAATTATTAAATCAGTTTTTCTTTGTGTTTTTGGATAGATTATGTAAAGAAAAGGGTAGTTTAAAGAAGATTTCTCTTCTTTTTGCTCATCATTCTTGGATTATCTTTAGTTTGTTTTGTTTTGTCTCAAGAATGCTTGAAATAAACTAAAGTGAAATTAATTTACATTTTGTAATAACATTTAATAGATATTTTTACTTTTTACAAACATCTTCAGTAATTTCTGTAGATGATTTTGAGTGATAAGGACAGCTTTTCTGGAAACTATGCAAATAATAAAAAGTTTTGCTTGCAGATGTTGGTGTTTTCTTTTTTCAGGAATCTTTATTCATTCTTGTACGGACGGGAACACTTTCAGGTGTTATTCTGGGATTTTTCTGGGTAGATGATCAGTTTGTTTTCTGTCCGGAAACAGGAGGAAATATTTATCTGAACGATCCTTTTCTGCTTTCTGCGAGTGATATTTTCTCTGTGGGTAACAGAATTTGTTTTTATCTGTTTTCAGAACAAGATGTCAGCCAGAGGAGGAAAGAAGAAGGCCACCAAACTGTCCCGATCGTCCAGAGCAGGCGTCATCTTCCCTGTGGGGAGGATGATGAGGTACCTGCGCACCGGTACACACAAATACCGCATTGGCATGGGGGCGCCCGTCTACATGGCAGCCGTCATCGAGTACCTGGCAGGTAGGTCGGCTTCCCTTGATAAAAGCACGATCCAGGAGAAGTTTGTATCTGGGTAACACAAGTTTGGTCTCGTATGGAGTCTGTCCGGCCTGTTTGGCACCTCATGTTCATGATGACCAACGTCAGACGATGCTTCGGTGTGAAAGGACGAGATGGGAGATGTGACAGAAGGTGAAGCATCCACTGCGTCCTTGCGTACGCGGCTGTTTCAACAGGCTGTAAGTTGTTGTTGGGACCAGACTTGTGGAAATGCAGCCCTGAATCTCATAACAGAAGGAAAATAAAAAGTAGATGTATTGTAGCCATGTAGTAAACTGACTCTGGCCTGGAAACACCTCTGAATCTCCCAGGAGGAGCTGGAGAGTGTTGAACCTGGTACCTCTATGACCCGACCTTGAATGAGAGGAAGAAATTGGACGGATCATATCATATATAATAATGACATTATGATTTGTTTTCTCAAAAAGTTGGCTTGTCTTTAAATTTACCAACAGTTTCACCCAGCCCGGAGTCTCGGACCTTCATCCACTCATTTTTGTGTTTTTCCATTGCAAGGTTTTATTCCTAAAAATGTGAAATGCCATGAAGAAGAACTGTGTGCAGGCGTACTGAGGAGTACCAATCATGAGAAGATGATCATGAAAACGTGTGCATGTGAGGAAGTAAAAGCATTGTATAACGTGTGGTTGGTGAAAAGAAAACCGTTATTAAACGTATGTCCTGCTGCAAGAGTTTAATCTCATTTCCTGAAGTTTTTTCGTCTGTTCGGTCCTGATGGGCTGAAATCTCTGTTTCCTTCAGCTGAGATCTTGGAGCTGGCAGGAAATGCAGCTCGAGACAACAAGAAAGGCAGAATAACTCCCAGACACATCAAGCTGGCAGTGGCCAATGACGAGGAGCTGAACCAGGTAACACGGCGCTCTGCAGGAGATTCCACTCACACACACGCACACACACACACACACTCACTCCTAGGGAGAATTTAGAGGACCAATTAACCTAGAATCATGTCTTTAGATGGTGGGAGGAAGCTGGAGAACCCGGAAAGAACCCACACATACACATGGAGAACATGCAAACTCCACACAGAAAGGCCACCGCACCCAGGTTAGAACCTCCCTCCAGCCGGGGATCAAACCAGCGACCTTCTTGCTGTGAGGCTGTGGTGCTAACCGGTTTCATCCAAATTATTATTATTTATCATAATGAGAAACGACTAAACATGTCTGTTCACATAAACTGAGCATCTAAACTCCCCGTCCTCTTCATCAGCACCACCTTCTAGTACCGGGTCGTCCTCTTCATCAGGACCACCTTCTAGTACCGGGTCGTCCTCTTCATCAGCACCACCTTCTAGTACCGGGTCGTCCTCTTCATCAGCACCACCTTCTAGTACCGGGTCGTCCTCTTCATCAGGTCCGCCTTCTAGTACCGGGTCGTCCTCTTCATCAGCACCACCTTCTAGTACCGGGTCGTCCTCTTCATCAGGACCACCTTCTAGTACCGGGTCGTCCTCTTCATCAGGTCCGCTTTCTAGTACCGGGTCGTCCTCTTCATCAGGTCCGCTTTCTAGTACCGGGTCGTCTTCTTCATCAGCACCGCCTTCTAGTACCGGGTCGTCCTCTTCATCAGGTCCACCTTCTAGTACCGGGTCGTCCTCTTCATCAGGTCCGCCTTCTAGTACCGGGTCGTCCTCTTCATCAGGTCCGCCTTCTAGTACCATGTCGTCCTCTTCATCAGGACCGCCTTCTAGTACCGGGTCGTCCTCTTCATCAGCACCACCTTCTAGTACCGGGTCGTCCTCTTCATCAGCACCACCTTCTAGTACCGGGTCGTCCTCTTCATTAGGACCACCTTCTAGTACCGGTCGCCCTCTTCATCAGCACCACCTTCTAGTACCGGGTCGTCCTCTTCATTAGGACCACCTTCTAGTACCGGGTCGTCCTCTTCATTAGGACCACCTTCTAGTACCGGTCGCCCTCTTCATCAGCACCACCTTCTAGTACCGGGTCGTCCTCTTCATCAGCACCACCTTCTAGTACCGGGTCGTCCTCTTCATCAGGACCACCTTCTAGTACCGGTCGCCCTCTTCATCAGGACCACCTTCTAGTACCGGTCGCCCTCTTCATCAGCACCACCTTCTAGTACCGGGTCGTCCTCTTCATCAGCACCACCTTCTAGTACCGGGTCGTCCTCTTCATCAGGACCACCTTCTAGTACCGGGTCGTCCTCTTCATCAGGTCCACCTTCTAGTACCGGGTCGTCCTCTTCATCAGGACCACCTTCTAGTACCGGTCGCCCTCTTCATCAGCACCACCTTCTAGTACCGGGTCGTCCTCTTCATCAGCACCACCTTCTAGTACCGGGTCGTCCTCTTCATTAGGACCACCTTCTAGTACCGGGTCGTCCTCTTCATTAGGACCACCTTCTAGTACCGGGTCGTCCTCTTCATTAGGACCACCTTCTAGTACCGGGTCGTCCTCTTCATTAGGACCACCTTCTAGTACCGGTCGCCCTCTTCATCAGCACCACCTTCTAGTACCGGGTCGTCCTCTTCATCAGCACCACCTTCTAGTACCGGGTCGTCCTCTTCATTAGGACCACCTTCTAGTACCGGGTCGTCCTCTTCATTAGGACCACCTTCTAGTACCGGGTCGTCCTCTTCATCAGCACCACCTTCTAGTACCGGGTCGTCCTCTTCATCAGCACCACCTTCTAGTACCGGGTCGTCCTCTTCATTAGGACCACCTTCTAGTACCGGTCGCCCTCTTCATCAGCACCACCTTCTAGTACCGGGTCGTCCTCTTCATTAGGACCACCTTCTAGTACCGGGTCGTCCTCTTCATTAGGACCACCTTCTAGTACCGGTCGCCCTCTTCATCAGCACCACCTTCTAGTACCGGGTCGTCCTCTTCATCAGCACCACCTTCTAGTACCGGGTCGTCCTCTTCATTAGGACCACCTTCTAGTACCGGGTCGTCCTCTTCATCAGGACCACCTTCTAGTACCGGTCGCCCTCTTCATCAGGACCACCTTCTAGTACCGGTCGCCCTCTTCATCAGCACCACCTTCTAGTACCGGGTCGTCCTCTTCATCAGCACCACCTTCTAGTACCGGGTCGTCCTCTTCATCAGGACCACCTTCTAGTACCGGTCGCCCTCTTCATCAGCACCACCTTCTAGTACCGGGTCGTCCTCTTCATCAGCACCACCTTCTAGTACCGGGTCCTCCTCTTCATTAGGACCACCTTCTAGTACCGGGTCGTCCTCTTCATTAGGACCACCTTCTAGTACCGGGTCGTCCTCTTCATCAGGACCACCTTCTAGTACCGGTCGCCCTCTTCATCAGCACCACCTTCTAGTACCGGGTCGTCCTCTTCATCAGCACCACCTTCTAGTACCGGGTCGTCCTCTTCATTAGGACCACCTTCTAGTACCGGGTCGTCCTCTTCATTAGGACCACCTTCTAGTACCGGGTCGTCCTCTTCATCAGGACCACCTTCTAGTACCGGTCGCCCTCTTCATCAGGACCACCTTCTAGTACCGGGTCGGACCTTTTTAATCCTGGTGTGATAGATGAAGCAGGTGGTGGAAACCTTCCTCAGAGGTTTTCTCCATATTGACATGACAGCATCACACAGTTGCTGCAGGTTTGTCTACTGCATCCACGATGAGAATCTCCTGTTTCTCGGTCCAGACAACTGCTGCTCGCTGGATATTTTATCTTCTTCAGAACATTCTCTGGAAACCCTGGAGATGGTTGTGTGTGGAAATCCCAGTAAAAACTCAGACCAGCAACCATGCCACGTTAAAAGTCACTGAAATACTCTTTCTTTTTCATTTTGATGCTTAGTATGTAGACCAAGGAGTCCCAAGTCGGTCCTGGAGGTTTTGGATGTTTCCTGCTGCAGCATCTGAATCAGATTAAGTGTCAGTTAATTTGAATCAGGTGTGTTGGTGCAGGGAAACATCTAAAACCTGCACGACTGGGCCGTCGAGGACTGGAGTTGGACAAGCGTGATGCAGACCTTATTACAGCTGAGCTCTGTTCACTCTTGGAACCATGGGCAGCTTTCAGAACCAACGTAATGGCTTGTAAAACCAGGATTTGGGAGTGGAGGTGTGGAACCAGCCTCAGTCTGGTTATATCTGCTCATCCTGGACCAGACCAGGCAGCTGTCTGGAGCTGTTAGAACAAGGTCCTAACATGTTCTCTCCACCAGCTTCTCAGAGGAGTTACCATTTCAAATGGAGGAGTTCTTCCTCGGATCCATCCAGAACTTCTCTCCAAGAAGAGAGGAGGCCGGGTAAAAGTGGACAGCCAGGCGTCCGTCCCCGAGAAGCAGGAGGAGCGCTTGAAAAGCAAGAAGCCCGTTAAGCCCTTCAAAAAGGTTAAAGGCAAACGAGGCCGCAAGCCAAAGGTCAGTGGATCCTCTCCAGTCTTTAAGTCCAGGTCCTGACTCAAATGCTTTATATAAGGTGGACGCGGTGTTCTGACCTGTCTTTCTTCCTCCATCTGACACAGAGCTTAGACAACAATAAAGAGTCTGCTCCCAGCTCCGCCATGGAGGACGGACCTGGAGATGGATTCACCATCCTGTCGGCAAAGAGCCTGTTCCTCGGACAGAAGGTGACCGCTGGTGTAACTAAGACCTGGAAGTGTGTTACAGCTGAAACTCATCACGTTTGTCAATCCACAGCTTTCACTAACAGAGAGCGAAGTCAGCAAGATCGGATCCATCAAGGTGGAGGGAATCATTAACCCGACAAACGCAGAGATGGACCTCAAAGATGGAGTGGGTAAGGAAGGCGTCTGGATTTCTTATCAGAAACTAACTCAGTCCTCCGTCATGTCTCGGCTGCTGTGGTTTCAGGCAATGCGCTGGAGAAAGCTGGAGGCAGGGAATTCCTGGAGGGAGTTAAGGAGCTGCGGAAAGCACAGGGGCCTCTGGAGGTGGCATCAGGTACAGCAAACCTGGATCAGCCGGGAGGGTTCAGTGTTTCCACATCCACAGACGCCATGTTTTTATTGTGAAATGAGCTGATTGGATGTGGGGTGATGAACCAGTGTTTTTCTGTGTGTCCTGCAGTGGCCGTGAGCCAGGCCAGCGGGATGGCAGCCCGCTTCGTCATCCACTGCAACATCCCACAGTGGGGCTCAGAGAAGTGCGAGGACCAGCTGGAGAAGACGGTGAAGAACTGCCTCACAGCAGCCGAGGACAAGAAGCTCAAGTCCGTGGCTTTCCCGTCACTCCCGGCTGGACGGTGAGCTTGCCTCCGACTTTGACGGGGTTGCTGGTTAGAAACTCGGTCTGACCTCCGGGTGCCTCAGTACTCAGCCTGGAGGCCATCCACGTGCACCAACTAAGAAAGGATGACTATATGAAGAACTCTTCTTCTGTTTCGCTTTGTTTTCTGCTTTTCATTTATTCTACTTCTCCCTCTGCTAATTTTACTTTGTTCCACATCTTCTACATCTACTTTCATCTACTTCTAGTTCTTTTTCGACTACTACATCTTCTACGTCTTTTTATCTACTTTTTTTCTTTTACCTTTCTAATGTTTCTCATACTTTTTTACTTGTACTTCTTTTTCTTCTACCTCTTTTTTTCTGCTGCATTTTCTTCTACTACTACTTGTTCTTCTACTTCCTTTTGTCTTACCTCTTCTTCTAATTCTTTCTCCTTTTTTCCTACCTCTACTTTTTCTACTTCATCTACCTCTTCTGTTTCTTCTACCTGTACTTTTTGTATTTCTACCTCTTCTACTTCTTTATGTACTTCCCACTCATCTTCTACTTCTACCTATTCTACTACTTTTCTACTTCTTCTACTAATTCTACTTCCACTTCCTAGTATGGACATGACAGGTTCAGATGAAGGGAGAAACTTCTGAGGACGGAAGTACGATGGGCTCATCCTGCTTTTGGACTGGCAGGGTACTCCATGTTGAAGCTGTTGCCACAAAAAAACCTAAAAATGTACCAAAAAAAAAAAAAAAATTTGTTCAGAAGATGGAAAACTGATTGTTAACGTAGAACTTAAGTTTGGAGCTTTCTCCTCTGCCATCTTTCTACTGCCTCTCTGAGGAAAACGGTGGAGAGAAGTGGTCCTACTTCTTCTGCTCTTCTTGTGTTTACATATAAAATGCTATGAGAGGAAACATTTGGAAAAAAAAAACACTACAGAGATTTGATTGTTTAGCTTCATCATGATTTCAGAGAAAGAGTTTTGTTCTGTCTTTTTCTAGTGAATTCAATTAGTTTTAGTTTGGAAGATAAAGTAGAGAAAATTCTTCAGTTTTTGTCTGGTTCTGCAAACGTCCAGCAGGGGGCAGCAGGCCTCTGATTAACAGGAAGTACCTACCCCAAGCAGAGGAACTAGAACTGGTTCCCAGTCATTGCAGGAGTGTTTAAATGTTGATTTTTTATCTCCAATGAGACCAAAGTATCATAGAAACATAACGTTTCCCTCCATCTTCTCTGTGTGTGTCAGGAACGGCTTTCCGAAGCAAACGGCCGCTCAGCTCATCCTCAAGGCCATCTCCAACCACTTTGTGTCGTCCACCAGCTCCTCTCTGAAGAACATTTACTTCGTGCTGTTTGACAGTGAGAGCATTGGGATTTATCTTCAGGAAATGGCCAAGCTGGACAGCAAATGAGGATTCCTGCTTTCTGGGAGGCTGTTTTTCTAAGCGATGCTGGTGTCGGTAGGTGATCCAGCTGTAGGGCTTACGTTGTGGAGTCTGTCTTTGATGAAGAGGGAAACAGTATTTGTGAGTGGAGTGCTGTTCACATCTGTGTGTCACTGTCCCTTCAACAAATTGCTTTTCTTTCCAGATTAGATCCTTTAAGTTCTTCCAGTTTGCTCGTTTTAATGTTTTTACATTTCATGTATGAATACAGTAGAAGAGTTTTTTCTTGGCCTCTGTAGTTTCTGATAGTTTACTAAAAAACGTGGTTCTCATTCTGCTTTGAAATAAAACTCAGATGTTTTAGACCCGACTGCTCTGATTTTCTACATGTTAAGCCTTACCATGTTTGTCACGGTCATTAGAACAGCTAGAACACAGTCAGCTGGATTTTTATTTCCTGCTTCATCTGAAAGTCTTCCTCAGTTTTCAAGATTTCAGGATCCCGCTCCAGACGTCAGGTTAACCTGGTTGAGGGAAACTCTGGGTTTTCCTTTCCAGAAAGAGAAGTAAGTTACCATGGTAACCAACTGCTGAAACCTGAGTTTCTACCCATCTCCTCCACCTGAAAGCAGGCATTGGTTGTCATAGCAATGCAATCCCAGAGAGTTAGAAGCTGATTTATGTCGACATCTAATAGAAGATCAATCATTTCTTGATCAATGGCATTGTTTTACAGTCTCTCAGATTCTCTGACCGGACTTGTCCACAGTCTCGCGCCGTGGACGTGAGACAACGTCACAGACAGAAAGTTTCTTTCTAAGGTGCATGAACCTCTCTGGATCCCAGCTGACAGTGTCTCCTCACCATCCTCTTCCTCCTCCTATGATGAAAAAGATCAATCTGGTTTAACCCTTACGCACACCTTTGACCATTTATGTGTTTTTGCATTTTAATTTCTAGCATATTTAACATTTCCCCTCACTGATCTTAAAGGTGAGGGATACAAAAAAAAAATTTTTTTCAGGATCTCAATTTTTTTGTGTGTAATTTTATTTTAGGCTATTGTAAACAACGTGATCTTTATTACTCCCCACTTGCACCCTAAGCACATAAATGTGCACATTGAAACCCATGTAAATGACTCTTTTTGTTCCTGCTTAAATAAGAAGTATAAAACATGCATTTTCTAATTTATCCACTTCATTTGAAGCTAGGGGCTTTCTGTCTGTGCTCGAAGGGATTCCCTCTCCAATGATGTCTTTTTCCAAAGGTATGCCAAGCATGAAAAACACCCACTTTGCTAAGGAGAGCTCTTGCTGTATACTCTCTTCTGCACCCCACACATGCTCCTCAGCTTTAGATTTGTGTGTGTGTGTGAGTAAGGAAACATGCATTCGAATTTGTGTGTCTGTGCATGCGCAAATGTCAACAGCGTACACGATGCATTTCAGTGTGACAAAATGCATAATAGCACAGGTAACTTTCAGGTAGCAACTTTTCCATATTATCCGTTTCATGTGTATTTTTTTCCTGAACGTTCAAGAAGCGCTACATTTTTATTTTAAAGTACGTAAAACACACATCTACATGCATTCCCCTGCACTGCTTTGAAACAGAACACTGGACCCCTTGCAGCACATCAGAGTTATGTGTTGAAGTGAAAACCAAAACAAACCCTGTCTTTGTTCACACAGTTGCATCTGCAGCACGTTTATAAAAGCAAGTTGGAGAAAAGCTCTTTGTTTCCTATCTGACACCATGAAAAAAACATTGCACGGTAGCAGAGGCCTGGGACATCATGCAGGCCGAAGCGGATGTGACTGAGCACACCGGTGGAACCTCAGATAAAACCACCGAGAGCAACACTCACTCCGCCAAGCTGAGGTCTACCCTCTGGTGGCTGACTAATCATCCACCAGCTCCAGCGACTCCACAAACAGTGATGAAGAAGCCACAGAAGAGGTTCATCACTAGAGATCTAAAAGTGGTAGAATCCAGTGGTCATCCACAAACTGCGGTCAAGCCAGCTGCCACTGTCCGGATACAGGCGATCTTCAAACCTTGATGAGGATATCTGCGTGGATGAGCAGCTAGTTCCGTTTAAAGGCCACGGCAGTTTTAGGCAGTACATGCCAGTGAAGCCAGCCAGGTATGGCCTGAAAATGTGGGTAGCCTGCGACGTGAAAACGTCTTACGCCTGCATGTGAGCTTCTACACTGGCCGATCAGCTGGTGCGCCGGTCGAATAGAAATACAAAAAACGGGTGCTGGGTTTTGCTGGAGAATACGGAAAGCCTGACAGGAGTTTTTCACTTCATTTTCTCTGGCAGAGGAGCTGCTGAAAACAGTATTACCATGGTTGGCTTTAGCAGAAGAATCGTGCAAAGCTGCAGAAAACCTCTTTGAAAGGAACATTAACTTCACAGTCTGCAGCTCCTGCCTCCTCTGAACTGTTCTAGTTATGTTATTGTTAAATTTGTTTCTAGATATTGTTCATGTTCTAGTTTCTGTTAGCCTTCATGGTGTAATAACGAATGGCTTGACTTGTTACATGGACCGTAGCTGAAGCTCTTTGTTACAACACACATAAAATTAGATGTTTGATGTGTGTGATGAGGATTGATGAGGGTTTAAAAAAAAAAAAATGAGAATAAAATAATTCATTTAGAGTAAAGTATGACTTGATTTTATGAGCATATTTTTGTGCAGCAGGTTGCAAAACTGGAGTATTTCACTCTGAGCAAAAACTAATGCATATAATTTCTAAGCTAATCTTAAACTTGTACCAAGCCGCAATCATCGCAACATAAATTATACAGTTATCATATATTGAAAATGTATTAAATTTTGTAACTGGATCATAAAATAGAGTTGAACCATGACCAAACCTCAGCAATGCAGAGGTTAAAAATGTTAAAAATTCATCATGGTTTGTAGAATAACAGAGTAAAAAGTAAATAAGAAAATATTTTTGTGTTAGGGTGCAAAACGGGAGTATTTGACACTGAGCAAAAACTAATAATGCATATAAATTAACTTCTTTAACCTAAATAAAGCTCAGATGTTACTCTATCCACTAACACTAGAACAGCTTCAACCAGGTAAAATATCCTGGCAGCAGTTTTCTCCCATGATGCATCTCTCCCTACCAGCAGCAGTCTTCTTTTTTTCTCCAGATCCCTTGTATGAGAACCTCTCACTCCAATGGGGGGGAATTTACTGCTTTTTGGCAGCGGTTGCCATGGTGACTCCAGGCATTGGAGCTCCATTGATGGTGGCTTTTTACTGAGGTTCTTAACTCTGGACAAAGACACGCAGTTAGTTGAACCTGCAGAACAGGTGAGTTTGGATCATGAGCAGAAATAAAAAAAAAAAATACATTTAAGATGAGCACTTTTGTATTTATTACATAATAAAAAGTACGTTACTTTTAATTTATATATATAGATATGTACACACATTATATTCATGTCATTTACTGTTCAAGCATGAGTGAGCTGATAAATCTAGGAGTCCCAAACAACAAATAAACAGCCAGCCTACATGTTGGTGGCTCTGTAAGGCTGTAGTGTTACCTGACTGGATCGATGCTGACTGAACAGCAGCACTAACGTCCTCCTTTTCCCACCTAATAAATAACATTAAATATGAGCCAGACATCTCTGAGCGGAGCTGCAGCGCATCTACAGCCTTCAGACAGGTTTGGCATTAAAACGGTGAATTAGTTATTGTACACAAGGCACAACCAGCATGCAACAACATCCAGACACCAGAACAACAGCTGGGATTAAAGAGCAGAGTCTGATCAGGTTTAGACTTTTCTGTTTGGATTCTGGTTGAATGTTTCAGTTTCTGTCTGCAGCCGGATCTCATGTCACAGCTCCGGTGATCCATGAAGACCATGTAGTGGGATTATTTCGTGAGGATGAGCAGGAAGTATTGCATCACACAGACGAGGCTGGATCAGAAAACAGCTGAGAGGGATGCAGCTGAACATGCTCGGTGATAAAAACAAAGATGAATGAATCTAATCACAATATTTTAGATCTAAAGGAGACTTTCTACACATTCAGCGTTAAATCAGTGCTGCTGTGTTCTGTCCGGATGGACCACGTCCAGACTCTGGAATGATGGACATGTCTTCTCTGGCCTCTGAGACCACCTTAATTCAGAAGGTACCATAACTCAAAGATCGTTAAGTCTCCAGGTTCGTGGCCAGGTGAGAAGATGTGGATCAGAAGGAGGAGATCTCTGCTGCAGGACAACACCACAGAATTTGGCCACAGAGAGTACGTCTGACAGCTGAATGTTTAAAGTTAGGACCCTCTCAGAGTTAAACTAGCGTCCAGGACCTTCAAGTTTCTTCAGGAAGCTGAGAGGTGGCTTCAGATGAGAGCTGAATCTGCAGCGGCTGCTCGTCGGCCAGTTTCATCTCACCAAGCAGCTGATTGAACTTTTGACTCTCACGTGCACCATTCAGCTCTCATGTTGCTTGTTTGGATTCTCATGAGTTTTAATCGTGCTGGGTTAAGATGTCGTCGGGGAGGAAAATGGTTGTTTGCGTGAACTGGAAGAATGCAGCAGGAGGAAATTTACAGCCATCTTCACATCCCTATAGCTGTTGGGGGAAATGATCAATATACTCTAAAATGATCTCAAATATACATGTTGGAAGTTCAAAGCTCAGCACGTCGGCGTTCCTTCCTCACGGATCAGATCAACACAATAACAACCGAAGAAAAACACCCAGTGTTTGCAAATTTGACGAGTGCTTCCTGTCTGACACCTGTCCACCTGTCCACCTATAGACCAGGACGCAGCGGGGGGGACATTGACGTGCAGATGGAGACTTTTCTTACTTGACCTCGTCAGAAGGACTGGTGGGTTTGGATCCAGAGAGCAGTGGTACGGGGGATGTGGCCTCGATGAGGGCAGGGTTCAGGAGGATGGGGAGGGACATGGGTGGGACCCCCACCTGTAGGGGGGAGGCTAGGGGCTGCAGAATCAAAGGAGACTGGCTCAGAGGTGATGGAGTCGGGGCAGGAGATGTGGTCAATGGTGCTGGGATGGGAGGTACAGAGAGGGGGCCCGGAGACAGCTGGTCCAGTCCTGCAGAACAAAACACATTTTAACCTCTACAGGGGTACGGGTTTATGAAGTCACACACAGGAATCCATGGTTACCGTTGGCACTGGCTGTCTGAGGATCCTGTGGTGATCCAGGTCTGCTGGAGGTCTGGGTGTCTGCTGGGACCGGTGAGTGGGACTGGGCAGGGGATGGAGGCCGGCCTGCTGCAGGCTGCACTGGTTCTACTGGAGGACTGGGCACTGGATCTGAAAACAAGGATGGATCATTACAAACGCCAACTCATGGTGGAGCTCTGTGCTGCGCGGTAACCACGGTGACGGGTACCTGGAATGACAGTCTGTTTGAAGAGTTCCTCCCTCAGGTGGGGCAGGAAGCACACAATTCGTTCCCAGGTTATTTCCCACAGGTCTGAGTACCCGGTCCTGGAGTCAGCGCTGTGGAAGATCCCAGCTGTGTCCATCACCAGCAGCATGTTCTTCAGGGACTCTGGAATGGCTTCCAGCTGGAAACAAACACCAGCGCTCAGGGAGTCTCTTCTGCCACAAGACAACACTTACCGAGAGTCAGAGTGACCACCATCCTCACCAGTAAGTCACTGGAGCCGGCATGCATGTACTTGTCCATGAAGTCCAGAATGGTAAGCCAGAGGGCCGCAAAGGTGGGCAGGGACAGCAGGGGGGACAGGTGCTGGAGAAAGACCTGGAAAAGCACAGACCAGGAGCTGAACCCCACCACAGGACACCAAACCACGTCTGACATTTGTTCTGTCTTTCCCCCATAAGGAGTTAGTTTGTGTTCTCCATGTGCTCCTCTGTAGACTAAGACTTAGACCTGTCTGTGAGGAGCAGGAAGGAAGTACTCAGAAAAACCAACCTTTGACAGCAGCGTGCAGGCTCTCATTCTGGTCTCCTCCATCCCACCCACATCTGCTGGGCTGATGTTGTCCAGCAGCTTGGTCAGCAAGGGGAAAAGTACCTGCAAACACACTTCATCTGTAAGCTCCATGCTGACTTCACAAGGAAGACATTTCCAGGAAGTTGCATGGAGACTTTAGAACCTTGTTGAAGCAGGACTCCCACTCTGCGGCGTCCAGTGTCTGCAGGTCGTGGACCAGCAGCGCTCTCTGGAGGTAGGTGAGGGCTTGCATGCGGACCTGTCGCCGTGCGTCACAGCACAGCCAAGCGATGCCTGCAGAGGGAAGCCAGCGTCATTTCAGCCATGTGCAGCAGATATTCCACACAACCATGGACATTAGTTTAGGAGGGACACAGGGGACATGTCCTCTGCACTTTTTACTGTCCAGAAACAATGTTTTGCTACAGTCAAGCACTAGGACCAAATGGAAAACAGCCGCTCAAGCTGAAGCCTGTTTCCCTTAGCTTAGACCGCCCACAAGCTCCCCCATTGGCTCTGCCGTTTCTTGTGTGATTGGCTGTCCCCGCTGTCACTCCACCTTGCTCGCACACCCATAAGCTAGTCTGCGACAGGAGTCACCCCAAATTGTCCCACTGTTCATGTCATGCACCAATATTTTTATCAGGTGACGGATTGTAGAGATGCAGATATAGATGCAGGAGGAAACGCTGGAGGAGATAGAGGAGAAGAGGCTGGAGATGGAGGGTGGAGAGTAGGAGAAGCTGGAGGAGCTAGAGGAGAAGAGGCTGGAGATGGAGGGTGGAGAGTAGGAGAAGCTGGAGGAGATAGAGGAGAAGAGGCTGGAGATGGAGGATGGAGAGTAGGAGAAGCTGGAGGAGCTAGAGGAGAAGAGGCTGGAGATGGAGGGTGGAGAGTAGGAGAAGCTGGAGGAGATAGAGGAGAAGAGGCTGGAGATGGAGGATGGAGAGTAGGAGAAGCTGGAGGAGCTAGAGGAGAAGAGGCTGGAGATGGAGGGTGGAGAGTAGGAGAAGCTGGAGGAGATAGAGGAGAAGAGGCTGGAGATGGAGGATGGAGAGTAGGAGAAGCTGGAGGAGCTAGAGGAGAAGAGGCTGGAGATGGAGGGTGGAGAGTAGGAGAAGCTGGAGGAGATAGAGGAGAAGAGGCTGGAGATGGAGGATGGAGAGTAGGAGAAGCTGGAGGAGCTAGAGGAGAAGAGGCTGGAGATGGAGGGTGGAGAGTAGGAGAAGCTGGAGGAGCTAGAGGAGAAGAGGCTGGAGATGGAGGGTGGAGAGTAGGAGAAGCTGGAGGAGATAGAGGAGAAGAGGCTGGAGATGGAGGATGGAGAGTAGGAGAAGCTGGAGGAGCTAGAGGAGAAGAGGCTGGAGATGGAAGATGGAGAGTAGGAGAGCTGGAGGAGATAGAGGAGAAGAGGCTGGAGATGGAGGATGGAGAGTAGGAGAAGCTGGAGGAGATAGAGGAGAAGAGGCTGGAGATGGAGGGTGGAGAGTAGGAGAAGCTGGAGGAGATAGAGGAGAAGAGGCTGGAGATGGAGGGTGGAGAGTAGGAGAAGCTGGAGGAGATAGAGGAGAAGAGGCTGGAGATGGAGGGTGGAGAGTAGGAGAAGCTGGAGGAGATAGAGGAGAAGAGGCTGGAGATGGAGGGTGGAGAGTAGGAGAAGCTGGAGGAGATAGAGGAGAAGAGGCTGGAGATGGAGGGTGGAGAGTAGGAGAAGCTGGAGGAGCTAGAGGAGAAGAGGCTGGAGATGGAGGGTGGAGAGTAGGAGAAGCTGGAGGAGCCAGAGGAGAAGAGGCTGGAGATGGAGGGTGGAGAGTAGGAGAAGCTGGAGGAGCTAGAGGAGAAGAGGCTGGAGATGGAGGGTGGAGAGTAGGAGAAGCTGGAGGAGCTAGAGGAGAAGAGGCTGGAGATGGAGGGTGGAGAGTAGGAGAAGCTGGAGGAGCTAGAGGAGAAGAGGCTGGAGATGGAGGGTGGGGAGTAGGAGAAGCTGGAGGAGCTAGAGGAGAAGAGGCTGGAGATGGAGGGTGGAGAGTAGGAGAAGCTGGAGGAGATAGAGGAGAAGAGGCTGGAGATGGAGGATGGAGAGTAGGAGAAGCTGGAGGAGCTAGAGGAGAAGAGGCTGGAGATGGAAGATGGAGAGTAGGAGAGCTGGAGGAGATAGAGGAGAAGAGGCTGGAGATGGAGGATGGAGAGTAGGAGAAGCTGGAGGAGATAGAGGAGAAGAGGCTGGAGATGGAGGGTGGAGAGTAGGAGAAGCTGGAGGAGATAGAGGAGAAGAGGCTGGAGATGGAGGGTGGAGAGTAGGAGAAGCTGGAGGAGATAGAGGAGAAGAGGCTGGAGATGGAGGGTGGAGAGTAGGAGAAGCTGGAGGAGATAGAGGAGAAGAGGCTGGAGATGGAGGGTGGAGAGTAGGAGAAGCTGGAGGAGCTAGAGGAGAAGAGGCTGGAGATGGAGGGTGGAGAGTAGGAGAAGCTGGAGGAGCCAGAGGAGAAGAGGCTGGAGATGGAGGGTGGAGAGTAGGAGAAGCTGGAGGAGCTAGAGGAGAAGAGGCTGGAGATGGAGGGTGGAGAGTAGGAGAAGCTGGAGGAGCTAGAGGAGAAGAGGCTGGAGATGGAGGGTGGAGAGTAGGAGAAGCTGGAGGAGCTAGAGGAGAAGAGGCTGGAGATGGAGGGTGGAGAGTAGGAGAAGCTGGAGGAGCTAGAGGAGAAGAGGCTGGAGATGGAGGGTGGAGAGTAGGAGAAGCTGGAGGAGCTAGAGGAGAAAAATGAAGAAACAGGAAGAAACTCTGTCAGGAATTTATCTCGGCCAATGATCGCAGACAACATGTGTTTGGAAACTTTGATTGAGGTCATTGTGTTGACCCTTATGTGGTTCTGTGTTACACTTATTTAAAATAAAATTTAATACTTTACTACTTACACTGAATAATGGAAATTTTATTCCATTTCTTCCCACCTGTGATGCCAGTTTGACCTGCCCACCATCGGGTGGTGCTGTGTAAATGATGATATTCCATAAATAAGTAAAACTGGAGGTACTGAGTTGGTGTGAAGTTGACTAACAAGGTGAAACATGGAATTGGGTGATAATGTTTTACTACATGCTTTACAAGCAGTCAAACCAAAGAAAAGGAACATTAAGTTTAGAAGCAGCAACAGAAAACTAGAAGAACGACTAGAAAACACGGTGAGCTGAAAGATTAGTTTATAAAAATACTTCTGTCCCCCCACCGCTGAAATCAAAACTTCATCCCTGACTGATTGGATCAAACTGTTCCCAGAATTTAATATTTTTATTCTTTATAGTCACAGCAAATGATGATATTTACACTTAAAACATATAAACTTCACGTTTACCTCCTTTAAACATCTTCAACATTTTCACATTTTTAAATACAATTACATTAAAAATCTTCTATTAAAAACTAAAAACAAACTAAGATTAAACAAAACTAAATTAAATACAACTAAATGTAGTTAAATTACAAAGTAAACTAAATAAAATATGATAAAATATAAATCAAAAAATAAAATATTGTGACATGGTCCCACCTTGCAGCAGGGGGCACCAGCAGCTGGTCCACAGAGTCTGGGAGTCCGCCTCAATCTTCTTGCCCGAAGCCTCTAGGTGGCGCTGTTCCTCTGCCCAGGAGCTGTAGATGCTGGCTGCCCGGGTGTGCAGGGTGTGCATCAGGTCCAACAACTACAAACACCAACATGTCAACACAGTAAAAAAAACAGGAACTAAATAATATCAGGAGGACGTGGTTTTCTAGGGAGAGGATTTAATGATATAAATCTACTTGTTTATCTCTTGTTGTCTCAGATAAGAAGTTGAGAAAATAAAGGATAAGACGGATTTCCTGCCACCTAGAACACGTTATGCTAGTTTAAAAGAAATCCAGACCAAACTGGAAAGATGACGAGCATATGAGTCTGGAATCAGACCTCAGAACAGAAACAGAAAAGAGGATAAAAAGCTCACAGTGACCCAAACAGGCAGCAGGACAGCTGGAGGTTTTCAGGAGGGTGTGAGCTTGTAAACAGATGGAGTAAGATCTGTTTTCTACTGACTTACACCCGTCCTGGAAGTCACTTTGCTACTTAAAGCCCAAGTTTGTCCCAAACATCCTGCCGCCACCGTGACTGAAGCGTATGTGAGGCTGTCTCAGTGTTTGCGGGTAAAATCAGGATGTTTACGAGTCAGCTGGGCTGAAATCAACAAAAGGTAGAAGGGTAAAGAGGGCCGTTGTACTTACGTCCTGACTAACCTGTAATGACACCGTGTGATAGCTGGCCGGGACGCCCTCATCCTCTTCGTCGTCGCTATGGGAACGTGATGGACGCTGGCTGGACGCCCGACTGCCGCCCCGTCTTGCACTGCCCCCTCCGTCCTTGTCCCTCCCCCCGGCCTTCTTCCTCAGTCTGGACTTGGAGGAGTCGTACTTGTGGCTCTTCTTCTTGTCGTGGTTCCTGTAACCTGGAGAGGCAGATTACTGAGTAGACACAACTAGTTTAGGATGTAGTCCTGATGTTCTGAAGAGTCTCAGACGTGGTTTTAATAAAACAGCTCAGGGTCAGAAAATTCTACTTTTTACCTGGAAAAACTGTTCATGTTAAACACACAGCGGGGTTAGTTAGCTGTTAGTTCAGCTAACTGAGGTCAGCTGGGTATTTCCCTCACACACACCCAACATCCACTTTATGAGCTCCACTTGTTAACAGACATGTAACCAGCCAATCACACGGCAGCATGGAGTCATGTAGACGTGGTGAAGACGACCTGCTGAAGTTCTAAGTGAGCATCAGAATGAAGAAGAAAGGAGATTTAAGAGACTTTAAATCCTTTAATAAACGTGGCATGGTTGCTGGTCTGAGTATTTCCAGGGATTTCCACCTACAACCATCTCCAGGGTTTCCAGAGATGGTCTGAAGAAGAGAAAATATCCAGAGCGGCAGTTGTCTGGACCAGGATGCAGCAGAAGACACACCGGGTGCCTCCTGCCAGCTAAGAACAGGAAACTGAGGCTACAATTCACACACACACACACACACACACTCACAACACTGGACAATAGAAGATGGAGAAACGTTGCTGGTCTGATGAGTCTCCATTTCAGCTCCACATTCAGATGCTCGGCTCAGAATCTGCTGGAAACATCATGAAAACATGGATCCGTCCTGCCTTGGATCAACGCTTCAGGCTGCTGCTGGTGTAATGGTGGGGGGAGATTTTCTTGGCCCACTTTGGACCCCTTAGTACCAACGTGGCCTGGTTTAACCACCACAGCCTACCTGAGTATTGTTGCTGACCATGTCCATCCCTTTATGACCACAGTGGAGCATCTTCTGATGCTACTTCCAGCAGGATAATGCACCATGTCACAAAGCTCAGATCATCTCCACCTGCTTTCTAGAACATGACGATGAGTTCACTGGACTCCAACGGCCTCCACAGCCACCAGATCTCAGTCCAGTAGAGCAGCTTTGGGATGTGGTGGAACGGGAGATTCTCATCATGGATGCAGCCGACAAACCTGCAGCAACTGTGTGATGCTGTCATGTCAATATGGAGAAAACCTCTGAGGAAGGTTTCCACCACCTGCTTCCACCTATCACACCAGGATTAAAAAGGTCCGACCCGGTACTAGAAGGTGGACCTGATGAAAGGATGACCCGGTACTAGAAGATGGTCCTGATGAAGAGGACCACCCGGTACTAGAAGGTGGACCTGATGAAGAGGACGACCCGGTACTAGAAGGTGGACCTGATGAAGAGGACGACTTGGTACTAGAAGGTGGACCTGATGAAGAGGACGACCCGGTACTAGAAGGTGGACCTGATGAAGAGGACGACCCGGTACTAGAAGGCGGACCTGATGAAGAGGACGACCCGGTACTAGAAGGCGGACCTGATGAAGAGGACGACCCGGTACTAGAAGGCGGACCTGATGAAGAGGACGACCCGGTACTAGAAGACAGACCTGATGAAGAGGACGACCCGGTACTAGAAGGAGGACCTGATGAAGAGGACGACCCGGTACTAGAAGGCGGACCTGATGAAGAGGACGACCCGGTACTAGAAGGCGGACCTGATGAAGAGGACGACCCGGTAGTAGAAGGTGGACCTGATGAAGAGGACGATGAGTTTGGACATAACTGAAGTATGGGTTTGGATGACTGGTGAAACATCAGCTGTGTGTTTCAGACGTTTCTCTACTGGAACAAACTGAAGCGACAACTTAAACCTACTGAAGGTCAACTGGAAACTTTACTGCCACATAAATACAGAGCTTTCCCTCTCAGGCTGTAAACAGCAGCAGGTTGAATTAGAGCTGCTCAGTGTGTGTGTGTGTGTGTCTGTTTGAGCTGCAGCTGTCAGGCTTTCAGCATAATCACAGCAGAGAAAATCACCAAACATTGTACAGACTTGTAGCTGTCACCTACATGAGGGCTTCAGTCCAGAGACAGCCTGTCACAGACTAATTACGCCACAAAGAAGTGGGACTTTTCCAGATCTTTCCATTCATCTTCAAACCACCTTTAACAAAAACACCTGAAGTTGGACCACAGAAGCTGTATGAGTTTGTGCTGCAGATTAGCGCTGGGCCGAGGCTCGGCTTTGATCGCCGTTGCTTTTGTTACATCTCTGTTGTTGACAGCGTGGACCTGATGGCCTGAAGCTCTGGGAGCCATCATAAAAGAACGAGTGCACCACCTCCATTTCTCCACTAATCCTGTCTTACTGCAGGGCACAAACGGCACACGGAGGGAAGAATGGGAAGAGGGAGAAGACCTCTGAGGGGAAGAGGAGGATGAAAGGAAGACTAATGTGGGAATAATGTGGAGGAAACGGGAACAACTCAGATAAAACACAGAAGGCTTCAGGTCGGACACTTAACTGCTGAGATAAAGAAAGATGTGTACATGGTGCTTTTCCATTAAACTGTTTCTCCATATACATTAAAGATGGCAGTGATAAGCTGCTGCATCTGAGGCTTGGATATAAAATCTTATCTAAATTCAGAAGCTTTTAACTTTAACAGGAGTTTACAGATTTCTGCCCCGAGGCGTCAGATCCGTCATGCTGGACTAAATCCCAGCCAGGTAGACGGACGTGGGGGTCTCACCTCCGTTCAGGCTGGCCTCCACAAACACCCGTATGGCTCTGACACACAGCTCAAAGTTGTCGGGGGTGACGTGGGCAGCGTCGCGCACGATGAAGGACAGGGTCTCTACGCACTTGATCAGAGACTTGGTGTCATGCTGGCCCAGATCCTGACCCAGAGTCAGACTGTACTGGTTGACCAGCGGATGATTCAGCTGAGCTTTGGAGTTTACTGGAGGGGTCTTACTGGTCTCCAGATCATCTTTCCCAACCTGGGATGGAAGGAAGGAAGAAGAAGAAAAGAAACTAAAATGAAGAATGATTTTTGAGAGGAAACTAGTAAATGCTGATTTACTTTCAGAAACTGAGGATGCTTCAATGACCTAAGTATTCTGTACATTTGTGCAGCAGTAGGTCTGTCAACCCTTTAAATAATCTATATGTCTATATTTTCTGTAAATATGGTCTAAAACATCATCAGAATTTATATTTTAAGTCCTAAAAGTAGAAAAAGAGAACCCAAAAAACATTTAATCTGCTGGAGAGGTGGATGTTGTCAGAAAAAACAAGTTCAAACTCTTGGTAAACCATCTGGGTATGCAAATACAGCGGAAGTGAGGATTTTCTCATAGCCTAATATTTTAGGATTTCATAGCATATAACTGCCTGAAAATCTGCTGCAGTAATCTGGGACACACAACTCAGTCCCACTGCCTTTAAACTCATCTCCAGCTCTTCTTCTGTGGTGGAGCGTTTCTGTTATTTCATCCAGATAAAAAGCTGAGGAAAACACTAAACAGGAGGATCCCTGCATAAACATGCGTAAATACTTCCTGTAAATCTGATTTACGCGGGGTAAATGTCCCCCGGGCTTCGATCGGCTGACGTCCAAGATTGATCCTCATTTTCATCAGTAGAATAACGCTGACGTCACCATGTTTACCTCCATCTCACCAACCATCAATGGTAAGGAGGGAAATCTGTGTGATGCAGAATGACTCATCAAATCCATGTGACCGTGCAGAACATGGTGAATTTGGAAAGGAACTGCTCTCAAAGGATTCTGGGAAATGAAGTTTTCCAGTAAATGTGGTTTTATCCCAGTAGATAGATTCGAGATCTAGTAGATTTTAGAGGCCAGACACCAAAGTTAAGACAGAATTTATGATGATGAAGCAGAATTTTGCTTCCTCTGCATCTGTTTTGCTGAACCCTGGTTGGACACGATGAAACTTACAGTTTTCTGCCATCAGTAGTAATATTGTTGGTTCATGTTGGTTTGTGGATCCATGGTTAGTGTTTACAACATTTTGCAGACTATGTTTACCGACTCTTTTAATTGTTTATTGTCTTAACTGTGTTTGGTGGTGATAGAAATGGTCCGAGTGAACTTTTTAGCTGAGATTCTGGACTTCCAGTGGATCCACACATGCCTATATTTACAGAACAGACCTGATGGTACACCCCCTGAAACAGAGTTACCCTGTAGAACCGGTACTGGGGGTATTGGGGTTTGAGAGGGTAAAGTCAGATGTTGGATAACAATCTGCTTTGGGATTTTGTAAGAACTATTAAAATAGAGTAGAATCTGTCATGTCCAGGAACAGATTAACTTCACAGGGATACAAATCATTAAATGTGAAAAAAAAGGTGTTAATATGTGTGTGAGTGTGTGCAGACTGACCACAAGCCATCCGCTGCTCGCCACGTCCACATCCGTCGTGGAGCGAGGGATCCTGACCTTGCCGTGGTCTGTGTAAACCTCCGAGTCAGACGTGTAGCCCCGATCTAAGGTGACCTCGCTGGGATGATGAGACGGCAGCTCGCTGTCTGACTGAGCGCCTACAGACACAAACAACACACCGTCAGCCATGCTTTCTCATGTCTGTACCTGGTCTTTATATCAACACTGATGATGAAGATGATGATGAACCTGTGTCGCTGTCAGGAGAGGTGGAGGCCATCTGGAAGGTGGCGGGAGGTCGAACTCCCGCTCCGATGCACTCCAGCAGGGAGAAGAGTGTGTACCAGTCATCTGTGCAGTGGATGTTGGCCGCATTGGTCTTCAGCAGCTCATGAAGGCCATACGCAACCTCCCTGCTGACTCGGGACAGAACGTGTGGTTTCATCATGAGCAGGAGACGCAGCGACAGGAGAATCTGAGGATGAAGATCCCAGTGATCAGGACGTTACGTCACCACCAGTAGATGTAGAACACACTGGTGTACAGTTCAGATTTCTGTGGAGCTCTGAATGTATAAACCAGTCTGTAATCCCAGTATAAACCAGTCTGTAATCCCAATATAAACCAGTCTGTAATCCCAGTATAAACCAGTCTGTAATCCCAATGTAAACCAGTCTGTAGCAGCTGGAGCTTTTAATCCAGACATTTTACAGACGTTCTGGGATATGATCACCCAGTTTTCTTCTGTATTTACTAAAGTGTGTTTGGTAACCCTGAACGCTGCGGCCTCCGCTGCTATTTGCAGCCTTTTTAATCAATGGTTTGATTCCCACCAGGTGCCACATGCGTGTCAGTAGCATCCCAGAAGCGCCTTGTTGCAGCTCTCTCTTTTGACAGAACACACGTCCAGAATGCATCAAACTCAGCAGTTTAGGTAGCGGCAGACAGGAAATCAGACAAGAGAGCGGTGTAAAAGCGTCCGATAATCTTCAAAATAAAAGCCTCTGTGCAGATTTGCACTGCTGAACCATGTAAACATCACGCCATTAATCAGTCAGGGTGTCTTAGTGTTTTTATTTTCATTATAGACGACTCCCGTGGGCTCACCACCGGCAGGAGGACCATGGGGTCGGGTGCAGTGTGAGCCCACCAACAATAACTTCAGATGAGTCTGGGGTAGCTGCTGCTGGCTCTCCCATCTCTGGGGCTGACGTTGCTGAGCTGGTTAAAAAGCTCCTCGGTGGCAGGGCCCCAGGGGTAGATGAGGTCCGCCCAGAGTTCCTTAAGGCTCTGGACGCTGTAGGGCTATCTTGGTTGACACGCCTCTGCAGCATCGCGTGGACATCGGGGACAGTTCCCCTGGACTGGCAGACTGGGATGGTGGTCCCTCTCTTCAAAAAGGGGGACCGGAGGGTGTGCTCCAACTACAGGGGGATCACACTCCTCAGCCTCCCCGGTAAGGTCTATTCAGGGGTGCTGGAAAGGAGGGTCCGTCGGATAGTCGAACCTCGGATTAAGGAGGAGCAGTGTGGTTTTCGTCCCGGTCGTGGAACAGTGGATCAGCTCTACACCCTCTTCAGGGTCTTTGAGGGGGCATTGGAGTTTGCCCAACCAATCTACATGTGTTTTGTGGACTTGGAGAAGGCATTCGACCGTGTTCCCCTGGGACTCCTGTGGTGGGTACTCCGGGAGTATGGAGTGCCGGACCCACTTGAACGAGCTGTCCGGTGTGACCGGTGTCAGAGCTTGGTCCGCGTTGCCAGCAGTAAATCAGAGTGAGGGTTGGACTCCGCCAAGGCTGCCCTTTGTCACCGATTCTGTTCATAACTTTTATGGACAGAATTTCTAGACGCAGCCGAAATGTTGAGGGTATCCAGTTTGGTGGCCTCAGGATTGGGTCTCTGCTCTTTGCGGATGATGTGGTTCTGTTGGCTTCATTGGGCCGTGATCTTCAGCTCTCACTGGAGCGATTTGCAGCCAAGTGTGAAGCGGCTGGGATGAGAATCAGCACCTCTAAGTCCAAGACCATGGTCCTCAGCCGTAAAAGGGTGGAGTGCCTTCTCTCGGTTAAACGCATAATGTTTTCATGGTTCAGCGGCGCACATCTGCATGGGGTTTTTACACTGCTCCTGTGTCTGATTTCCTATCTGTCCATATCTGAACTGCAGAAAATGATGCATTCTGGGTGCATGCTCCATCAAAAATAGACTCAGCACGTAAATTAAGTGCCTCTGAGAAACTTCTGATATGCACTGCAGCGCATCTGGTGGGAACCAAACCACTGACTAAAATGGCTGTGAAAAGCAGTGGAGGCTGTGGCGCAGCCGTAACGTGCCACACATGCACCCGGTGTAAATCAGGGGTAACCCTAACCCAGGCTGCATCTCAGGATGGCATAAAGCCTGCTGCCCATATCACTGGAGAGTCTGGGCTTTGGACTCATTAAATCTTTGCTGTTTGGTTTCTGTACCTGAGAACTGACATCTTCTCTGCGTAGCAGGCGGATTGCGAGACGAAGGAGCCCCACCACAGCCCTCTCCACCAGGAAGCAGCTCTCAGTAGCATGAACACAAAGGTGGTAGAGGTGGTCCCGCACCGTCTGCCAAACACACAACACCCGGTCCCTGCAAACACAAGCAGAACCATGGTGGTTACACCCCAGCAGGTGGCCCATCTTTACAGAGACCGTGAGAACGGACATGCTTACCGGTTCTCCAGAACGATGCGCAGCAGCATCTCCAAACAGAAGGCAGCATCCTCCTCATCATACGTCTCTTCATCTGGGGTGACGGAGATCAGCGCCTGAAGAGGAGACGACGGTAAAATCAGGTTCTGTTTCTTTATTAACAACCCAGCTGCTGTTTAATGGATGAATTCGTCATCTTCTTCTAACCTTCATCAGCTCCTGCAGAGACTCGAGCTGTAGGAACTTGCTCTCTGTGATCAACTTCTCTGGGTCACATTGCTACGAAACAGAAAGCAAGTTATCTGAAACGGGGGTGGGAAAGGCAGCAAGGGCAGTTAAAAACTTCTGATGACTGGAGATGTTCAGTTTCAGCCATTCAGATGTTAGAGGGAAAATGTGCAAACTGAAGCAGAGTGTATTCATCCAGCAGATTTTCAGATAATCTGGAGAAATCTTGTCCGGCTTGTCTGAGGCAGTCGGTGAAGAGCGTCTAACATTTTTAAATGAAGACATTAACAGCTAAAAATGTGAAAAAGTGTCAAGAATGTGTAACAGCTGCAGACATCATGCTGTGTATCTGCTACCTTTATGCAGAGGATGGCAGTCTGTTTGGCTTCCTGGTTTTCCGTGGATGGTCCTCTGAGTCCTGATTGCTCGGCTCCACTCAGAGTCAGCCAGTTAACAAAACTTAACACTGCTGACTCCCCGCTGATAAATAACAGAGGAGAAAATGTTCATCTCAGTCAAGTTTGTTTTGTTAACCTTTTGTTAACTCTTAAACTCAAACCTTCGTTTATGAAAAAAGGCATGTATTTGCTCAACTCTTTTAATCCCAGTCAGCATGTAGACATGATGTTTTCAGGACAGCCTCAGTTGTCAGATTAAATAGTCTAAATAGAGGTCTCTTAGCAACATAGTAGTGGTGGTGTTTTTATGATGAAATATGATAAATAATGCTGTTATCATGGATCATTGTGGATTTACCAGATAGAGTCTCTGAATAAAACTACATTTAGTGGCTGGATTGTAAACCTCCTGGACAGATAGAAATGCTGGAAAACCTCCGTAGATCAGGTAAAGGGTAAAATATCCATCACATTTACCCCACAGAGCTACACACCACCGCTCCTGAGACACTGGTGTTGGTAGAAGTGATAGCGTTCGGGTGTGCAGGAGAACTAGCAGAGTTTTAAGGGTTAATAACCATAAATGTTTTATAAGATCCTGTTAACTTCTCAGTGGTGGTGGATGAGCTCCGTTATACCGATTTGAAGGCGTTTCCTCTCTCTGAAGAGAAAATTTCCCATTTGGCTCCACAAAATCCTCCACCTGAGGAGACAAAGTGTGAAGACTGAACAGCAGGTGGCAGCAGAGCACGTCCAACCGTCTACCTCTTCCTAACAACAGGAAACATGCATGGAAAGAGTGTGATGAGAGTACAAGTGCGGTCCTGACCTCCACCATGGCTTTGGGCAGGAGCTCAGCTCTGAACAGCTGCAGCATGGACTCCATGATGTTCTTCCAGCCCTCCCTCAGGATGTTGCCATGCCGATGGGCGAGGTCAAACACGGTCTTGGCTGCTGTCTGGGCCTTATTGTTGCTGCCAAACACCGTTGGAAGGTTTTCCACAGACTGCAGGGGGAGAAGACGTCCTCACACTCACACACTTACTGGATTTAGCTCTATCTGTTCCTACAGCAGGTGTTTGATAAAAGCTCATCTTCACTGTCCACGCAGAGAAATGTATTTTTATATCACCAGAGAGACCTTTATCACTGTTATGTCAGTCATATTTAACTGTGAATGAAACAAACCGGATTTCAGCACCAGCTGTGAGGGATGCTGTGGATGTTTCCTCTGACAGACTCACCTCGCTGCTTAACGTTGTGAACTTGCAGAGGGAGATGATCAAGTTGTCGAAAACATCACTGAAGCCGTAGTGAGCTGATATCATCGCACATTTTCTACAAGAAACACAGACGACCAAACATATAAAGACCTGGACGTTTACGGTTTATACATGTCATAATGTGTCTTCCACACAAACCCCAGTCAGCTACGGTGTTCCCCAATCTTCTGGTCTTGGCCCATCCTTTTTTCAAAATGCACACTACAGTTTCTTTGACCAAGATTTATACTTTTCTTCTGTGTTATTCAGGTATCCAGAACAGATTTCTTACGTTTAAAGAACGTATCTAAGATATGGAACACTTACCGTATCTCTTCAAGGCTTGACAACTGTAATGACGTGTTGGCAGCTGTTCACAAGCATCTTTTAAAATCCTTCAGCTGACCCAGAACGTTCATTATAAAACTTTTCTTTTAACTACAGCATATGTGTCAAACTCAAGGCCTACAGCTATATAAAGAAAATGCAGTAAATTGTGGTTTACAAACATCAGGGGTCTCCAACCTGCAACTCTGGACCTTCCACCATGTCTTATGCTTCCGGGTGTAGCGTCAGGTCTGTAGATGTAACTATAAACATGTGTGGTATCCACAGAAAGTCCAGAATCTCAGCTACCAGCTCAGTAAACCCATTTCTATCACCAACACACACAGTTAAGACAACAATAATTAAAAGACCAGGTACACAAAGTCCAAAAAACACAGATGATGCCTCCTCGAACAAACGGCTCCTCTACTGAAAGCTGACATCTCACAGATTCCACAGCTGGAAGTTTCATCTTAATATGACCAAGATTCACTGAACCAGAGGCAGAAGAAGACCCGATTTATGCTGCACGTTTGTAAAAGTCAGAAAACACGTCTTACCTTTGCTGTCTTGCCTCAAAACTTAAATCCACCAGGATAAAACCACATTTAGATAAAATAAAAAAACTACATTTCTCATTGTGGTTTGGAAGCAGTTTCCTGGTTTTCCACATTTTTCTGCCTCTTGGGTTTGAACGGACAAAAAGAAATGTCGGTTCTTTTCTGCCAGACAGAAAACGTCTCTTCACTGTAATAAAGACTCTGCATGTTTTTTCTCTGTTCAGAGCCAGTGGTCAAGAACTTTAAGAAAAAAAACTGTGTTCAAGTGTGATTTGCATTTTTCTCTTGCTATTACAGAGCATTTCCATTTTTCAAAAATTATTTTTGCCTGTAGAAATTCCTGAAAATGCATAAAAGAAAAATACATATAGAGCCATAACAAATAAATACAACAAACTTATTATTTATTATTTATCATTATTTAATGATTAATGTTGTTTCATAGGCAATGACTAACAGGCCCGGTTAGTTCCAGGTTAAATGTCTGCAATAAGGTCATTTAAAAAAGGTTTTAATAAACATTGAACCAGGCCGCCCTCAACTTCTTCCAGTTTTTTCTTTTTGTCCAGCCATGTGTTGAGTTCGACACCCCAGAGTCCTTAACCCCTTCAAGCCTGCTGTCACTGACCTGTATCAGACCATTTCTGTCCTTTCTTTACCTCATTTCTTTATATGTAGTTATTTTATTTATCTATGCTTTTATTCGCTCATATTTATATATTTATTTCCATATTATTTATCTTTATTTATTAATAAACTGTACCTTATTTTGATCCAGTCTTTTTAATGTTTTCCTGATTTTTGCCTGTATTTATTTTATTTGATTTTTATATCAAATGGTAAATAAATGTAGGTATAAAGGGGTTAACGGTTCATCCTGTCAACCACAACGACCTCTCTGTTCCTTGAATCCTGGTTTCCTTGTGGCTCCAGGATTTCAAGGACCAGGATGGGGGGCAGAGCCTGTACGTTTATGGAACCAGCTGCAGGTTTATGTGCAGGAAACAAACTTTTTGAGAAACTTTCTGTTAATCTGTCTTCTAACCTCTGATCTACTTTCTCATTTTATTTTATTTTGTCTCCTTGCTTACGTCACCATCTATATCTTTATCTTTTATTACTGCAACTGGCTTTTATTCTTTATTCTTGTCAACTAATTTTGGGCTTTAAGTAATTTGTTTATTTGGTTTAACTTTTGTGTTTATTGAATCTCTGTTTACTCAGTAAAACACTGGTTGCTATTACTTGTTTATATAAACAGAGTTGTTCATTTGTTCAGGACTGAAAAGTTTGTGTGAAGTGCGAATGATTAGTGATCACACTGACTCGAGATCAGACCACCACTTTAAACATCGGTGAAACTTGGGATTTTCTGGCCTGGTAAAGGCTGTGAACAGCTCTGAACTTGTGTACCTGAAGCCGGTGATGGCCTTCTGGATGATGTTGTCATCGAGGCTCTTGTCAAAGACGAAGGAGAGGGCAGCGATGGTGGGACCCCAGGTCATGGTGAACAAGTCGTGGTCGTAGCTGCCGGGTGGAACGTGGAGGAAGACCCCCTCAGGAGTGGCACCGCGGTGCAGCAACACACTCCAAACATAATTCTCCTTCACTAAACCCGTCTGCTCATCCGGCATCACGATCTCATCATTTCTACACGGAAAAAAACAAAACCAGACTCAACATGGAAACACTGGTGTGTCTGGACTGGTTACCCATCAGGATGTTCCAAACTGGGAATAAGCCGCCTGCTTCCGACTGAACTTCAGACTAAATATTAACAAGGACTTCAACAAGCCCACTCCAACAGATCCCTTTAAATAAGGGTGTCAAACATACGACCCAGGGGCCAAAACCGACCCATGAGAGGGTCCAATCTGGTCCGAAGGATGACTTTGGGAAATAGGATAATAACATAAAAGATATTAAAAGTAATATTTTAATAAAAGATACTGGAATATTATAAGAGTAACTAATTTAATAAAAGTAACTGTGATAATTTAATGAACGTTACTAATAATACACTAATAAAAGTAAAAAATTAATTAATAAAAACTAAGATTAAATAAAACTGAAATAAAATAAAAGTAACTAATATAAAAAAGTAACTAACATTTTAATAATAGTAACTGTAATATAATAAAAGTAACTAATATAAAAAAGTAACTAACATTTTAATAATAGTAACTGTAATATAATAAAAGTAACTAATATAAAAAGTAACTAACATTTTAATAAAATTGACTGTAATATAATAAAAGTAACTAATATAAAAAGTAATTAACATTTTAATAAAAGTAACTGTAATATAATAAAAGTAACTAATATAAAAAGTAACTAACATTTTAATAAAAGTAACTGTAATATAATAAAAGTAATTAATATAAGAAGCAACTAACATTTTAATAAAAGTAACTGTGATATAATAAAAGTAACTAATATAAAAAGTAACTAACATTTTAATAATAGTAACTGTAATATAATAAAAGTAACTAATATAAAAAGTAACTAACATTATAAAAAAAGTAACTGTAATATAATAAAAGTAACTAATATAAAAATAACTAACATTTTAATAAAAGTAACTAATATAATAAAAGTAACTTATATAAAAAGTAACTAACATTTTAATAAAAGTAACTGTAATATAATAAAAGTAACTAATATAAAAAGTAACTAACATTTTAATAAAAGTAACTGTAGTATAATAAAAGTAACTAATATAAAAAGTAACTAACATTTTAATAATAGTAACTGTAATATAATAAAAGTAACTAATATAAAAAGTAACTAACATTTTAATAAAATTGACTGTAATATAATAAAAGTAACTAATATAAAAAATAACTAACATTTTAATAATAGTAACTGTAATATAATAAAAGTAGCTAATATAAAAAGTAATTAACATTTTAATAAAAGTAACTGTAATATAATAAAAGTAATTAATATAAGAAGCAACTAACATTTTAATAAAAGTAACTGGCTCCACAGCTGTTCAGTCCCTTGAGTTCCTTCATTGTTCATGTGGAAATGTTCTAACTTTCACTATTAAACATGGTCCTGAGTTCTACTGCTGTTTTTCTTCCATCTGGTTCCACCAAACGTTGAAGTGATCACCATCATTCAGGATGTTTTTCTGACCACATTTCTTCCTGGAAGACGATGGTTCCCACCACCCTTCCAAGTTTTTAATGATGGATGGACAGTTCTGAAACTAGTTCTAGTAGTTTCTGCCTCTCTATAGATGTTTTCCCTGTTTGATGTCGATGATCTGACCCCTTTTTAAACACATGAACATCTTTCCACGACCATGGACGTGTCTTTCCAGGTGGTTGCTTGACATGAGAAGCTGCTCTGTGCTTCAGTCGGGGTTAAATTACTTGCTGCAGCTGGAAGATGATCACCCTGCAGGAATTATCCAATAGGAAGCTCCTACCTGTTTGCTTAGGTAAATCCAGGTGGCCAGTTTTTTGTTTTTATGATATACTGTAAATGGCACAGATGAATTATATTTTTGTAGTAAATATAATAATAATTGTTTTCACATTTTTAATGTATTGAGAGGAAAACTTCTGGTTATTGACTAAATCCTTCGCTTGGTTAGATCTAGGTGGTGATTTTTATTATTAATATTAGTGTTAACAACTGATTGATATTTGGGTCTGGACTTCTATTTGGATAAAGAAAGAAACCTGAGGGTTAACTCTGGACTCCAGAGGAACTGTAATGTCCATTTTTGACTATTTCAAGCAGTCTTTTACAGATTAAGGTGAGTTGTGATGTTTGCTTACTTGATAGCATTGTAGATGTCCTCCAACATGTCCTGGTCAAAGTCTCTGTTTCCATTTACGCCCTTCAGATTTTTCTTGAATTGCTGTCAAGATCAACAAAAACAAGAAAGTTATGCTGTAAAAACCTGCCAGAAACGTTGAACCTCATTTCTAATCATCAGCACATCAGTCACTGCATCTCCAGCAGAGCAGTTTAAAGCATTAAACAGTCACTGTTTTGTCAACTGAGCATCAAACCAACAATTAAAAGAGCCCTGGGTGAAAATACACTTGTTATGTGTCACTTAATATGCTTTAGATGCATGGTTAGGAACACAGGGATTAGAGCCAAGAACCTCCTGTAAATAAACACAAGCATCCGGTGATGACTGATAGCCTCAAGGCTCATTTTTGTGCCTTGACTTGGAGGGTTTGTCTCCTAGCAGGTATGAGGAGGGGAAATAGGAGATTCTCTGCAGAGACACAGAGAAATAAACACCAGCAGACACGAAGGCTGAGAGAGCAGGAGGCTGCTGAGGATCTGGCCTTTTATTTGTAATGCTCATACGAGGGGCACGCCGTCTCAAACACATCATCATTCATTATTTCAGAAGCTCTGGGAGCAGCTGCTGGCATCCACATGCCGTGTTTTATGGACAAAATTAACATCCCTCCACTGACCTTCCCTTTACCTCGCTGAAAACATGTCATGTCATCGTCGGGAGAGCAGGATCTGATTTATACGCAGCCATGCTGGGCAAAGCTTCCCCTTTTCAAAAATAACCCGCTCCCAGCAAATGCTGTGCATTGCAAGCTGCTAAGTAAGTGAAGTGCTAGGCGCCACTTTTACTGGCTCTAAGACCCCGTTTACACCACAACGCTGAGGCTATTGTGTGGAAGCCTCTGGCTGTTGTCTGAGCCTGGAGGTCAACGAGCTTGTGGTGGGGGGGGCATTAAACATACAACACCAGCTGCATCATGACCCAACAAAGATCAACCCGGAGAAGAAACTGAGAAAGAGAGCGAAAGCTGCAGCTCGCTGTTATTTGTCAGTGAGAGTCGCCCACCCACAAACTGGTTACCAGTTCCCCCAGAGGCTCTGTTTAGTCTTCAGCTGCTGTCAATCAAACACTGAGAAAACAGAGCCAGCAGATAAAGCCAGAGAGGGAGCGTAGCCCCCCACCCCCATCAGGATGAGTTCACCTCTGAGATGGACCACCACTGGCTACAGCTGCTGGCTGCGGCTTTCTGAGCTGCCAAGCTGCAGCAGTGCAAATGCCCTCACACTGGGAGGAATTTCACACCAGCAGACACAAATGGTGGAAGAGAAAAAATAGATCTGAGCACAGAGCAGCTCTTCTTCCTCGCTTCACGTCCATCTGCAAACATCTTCTGATAAAATGTTTTATCTCTGCAGGATTTCTAAGAAGTTCTGACTTCTTCTCTGACCAAAGAACAACTTTAATCTGTGAAAGGATGAAGGGCGGACGTCTGGAAACACAACTCCAGGACATACACTTCAAAACAAAACGGAGGTAAAACTTCAATGCCTAAATGATTTTACACTCATAAAACAAAATAAATACACCACAATGGGAAAAAAGATGAATGACAAAGATGGGAATAAAATAAAATACTGCTGAACAGTAGATAAATTCATCAAAATAAATAGATAAAAATTAATAAACATAAAAATAAATATATAAATAAATACATAAGTGAAATGAATGAATGAATTTTATTGGTAAAAAAAAAAAAAAAAGCTTACATTTATCAAATAAATCTGGGATTTTTATCCGGGCTGCGTTACAGATTCATCTGCATAAACAACAAAGCTACTGGTTCCATTTTAAAATCTGACTTTTGCATCGTCTCTGAGAGAGAAGCTGACTTCCAGCATATGGCTGCTTCATTGCAGCTGTTAACAGAATCCACCAAAAAGCACTTTATCCTCCTCATTTCTGCGGGTTCTGACAGTTTTCCAGACGCTGCAGGATGATCCATCCCATACGTCACACCGGTAACCCCTCCGCTGTCGGGAGAACGTGTGTTATCTTGGGGGTCGTGGCTCAATCCCTGCTCTAACACATCGGATCAGTTTTCCTTGTCTTAGTGAAATAAAGTCAGGAAATGTTTGGATTTATCATGGCGCTCCATTTGGGGCGGCGGTACCCAGGTTTCCTTAGTTCTTATTTTGGTTGAGGAATGAAAAGAAGCGTTTTCTGAAACTACTCGAGGATCGGGGAAATTTTACTTTAAACACACACATCCACCCATCCTCACACATTCTGGATCCTTTGTTATTGCAGCTCTCTCTTTGCTCACTGCTTATAAACCAGGTCCAAATATTTCCCAGGAGCAAAGTCATGGTTATGTTGGACAAGCTGTTTTTATGATCATTTTAATAATGTCCAGGATTAGTCTGATAACATTCTGCAGCCTGACAGCAGATTTAATCTCCTCTTCTCTATTATAAATATTAGCAGTAAACAGTTTCTCATTAGTTATTAAACACACTAAAACAGCGGCAACAGTAATGGTTTTGTTGCATCTGGTGGCCAGCGTTCGTCCTGTTATCTGCCAGAGTGTCAATACGATCAGTGAACGTCCAGTGCGTGAGCCCGTGGGGAGCTGACTTACCTCCACAGTCATGGGGATGTTCTGCTTGCGGACGTTGTGGTTGTGCTGGTCAGTATTCAGCATGATGACGGCGTAGGCCAGGGCGAAGCCGGCGTCGTTGCTCATGAACGGAGACCCATTCACTTTCTACACACACACACGTAAAATGACATTATCATCATTTTCAAACATTTTAAATGAACATATTTCATTAAAGAGGTTTTCCTTCCAAACTTTTCCACAACAGGATGTGCTGGTAAATATTGTCTCTATCAACCAATTTCTACTTCGTGGATTCATCCAGCTGGAGTGAAAATGACTCTCCAAGTTTTTATGTTCAAGTTTTATGTTCCAAGTTCAACAAGATCTGTTCCCATTTTATCCGTCCTGCAGCAAACCGTGTGATCAGACGCAGGTTTGAGCTTTTGTCCATCATGCTCTCTGCAGGACATCAGCAGCAGGACGAGGTCTTCACACATCACCTGGTTTTTCTGCATTTGGCTACCACAGAAGAAGACTCCAGAGCTCTCGATGATGTGGTGGAGTCTTCAGGAAATTTCCTCTAAGATACTCAGGTGTCTTCCCAACGTACCAGGGATGTTTCTGGTAAGATGCTGCCTGGGATCTTCTGGCTTCAGGCTGCTGTTGCTTTCTACCAACATCACAAGCATCCGGTCTCGGCTGGGCTGCAGTTCATGGACGGAAATCCCAATAAAACATTTTACCGTAATACTGAGAGAATTTTACCGGCTCTACTTTCTGTTTTCAGCCTCGATGCTGCGATTCCACTGTGACGTGATTGACAGGTGATGTGATCTGGTTTGAGCCAGAATGAGTCACTTATTTAGATGTTTTCCTGTCATGTTATGTAACAACAGCAAACCCCTCCACACACACACATCAGCCCACAGAGTGGAAAACTCATTTACAGACCCACTACAAAAATTTTATCATCTACTCTTTCAAAGACACTGTCTGTGTGTGTGTGTGTGTGTGTGTGTGTTTTGTCGGCCTATGAAAAGGACATTACTACGAATAGTTTCCAGGTCACATGACTCATCTTGCTATTTTGAGGAGTCAAACGTTGGCCTGCGTGGAGACCTTTTCCTCTCAGTGTGCATGTGTGTGAGTGTGTTAATGCTGTCAGGTCACCTGAAGATAATCAGGATCAGAGAGTAGGAATCTATACCTGATAACAGAAAGGACACTTTGTGACCAGGTTGGCTTTACCGAGTGGTAATGGAAAGAAAAGAGGTGTGTGGAAAACCTGACTCTGTTTCAGCTGCTGATGGGCTGTTGGGAGTACACCGATGAGCCCACCCCCCCATCTTATGTCAGCTTTCCTTTGCATGGTGCTAAAACAGCTCTGATCTACAAGAACACGCAAAGACGTTCACTGAGATGTGATCCCTGCAGACATCTGCAATAACCAAAGTATGGTTATCCTTTTGTTTTCACGTCTTTGTGTAAATCACTGGAAAGGCTAAAAAGAAGAAATTAGTTCATTTTAGAGTCTGACCAGGAAACCTCAAGATTCCATTAAAGCTGATTTTTGGCAAGAAATTTGTGGGGTTGATACCTTGACAAAGATTCAAATCCTCACCTCTTCATCCAACCATCACCTACTTTATCAGCTGCACCAGTTCAACGTCCTGTTAACACAGATATCCAATCAGCCAATCACAGGGCAGCATGTAGTCGTGGTGAAGACGACCTGCTGAAGTTCAAGCTGAGCATCAGAATGAGGAAGAACGGGGATTTAAGAGACTTTGAACGTGGCATGGTTGCTGGTCGGAGTATTTACTGGGATTTCCACCCACAACCATCTCCAGGGTTTCCAGAGAATGTTCTGAAGAAGAGAAAATATCCAGAGCAGCAGTTGTCTGGACCAGGATGTCTGGTTGATGTCAGAGGTCAGAGGAGAATGGACAGACTGGTTGGAGATGATGGTGACATGAAGTCAGATAAGCACTGGTTCCCACCAAGGTCTGCAGACATCGCTGGGTCAAGACCTCTACATTTTTTATACTGTGTAAATAATAAAATTCATAAAATAAATGCATGTAAACGTGGATCCATCCTGCCTTGGATCAACGCTTTAGGCCGCTGGTGGTGTAAGGGGGGGGGGGGGGGGGGGGGGGGGGGGGGGGGCCTCTTGAAATCCAAAACAGATTACAGTGAACTCAGATAGCTGCTGGATCATCATAACATCATAATTTCCATCAAGTCTGGATCCTTTTTAACCCAAGGCTGCAGGAACGTCTGCCTTTAAAGCTTTTATTCTAATCTAATTCAAGCATGAACATCTTCCAAGCACCCCATGTCACATCTCTGTAGAGCGGATCTAACCTTGTTAACTACATATCACGTGTGAGGAAAGGTGTCTTACATGCCAGTTGTCTGTGAAAGTTTCTAGAAGTCTCTGAATGACAGGAGCCTCGCCCGGTAGTCTAAAGGCCTCCAAGTAGAGCCGCAGAGCCTCGTCAATACGAAGTCCCTGGAAGGTGAATGTGCTGTGACAAAAACAAGGACGTTAGTTTAAAACAACAATAAATGATCAAAAATGTGTGACAGGCGGAGGAATGTGAAGCTACTTCACAAAGCTGTCCAGGAGCTCCATGTTCTTGCGATCGCTGATGTACTCTCCGATCATCTTTTTGTCCAGACGAGGGTTTTCTCTGAGCCACTGGGCCACCTGGTTGTTGTCCAGCGGGTCACTGAGGAGCCCTTTCTCCTGCAGGAACTGGATCCCCTTCTTGGGCTTCTGGTTAAACTGCTCTGTGCCTGTGATCAGCAGCTGGTCGCAAACGAAGAACGTCAGGTTAAGTGAAAGCAGATTTTCTGACTGGACATGAACGCAGAGACACAGCAGATATGCAGCAGCCTCACCTTCTTCTTTGTCCTGATCTCCAGCAGCTCCTGCGACTCAGGTAAGCAGGTGGAGAAACGCTGAGGCTTCTTTGGAGCTCGTTTGTCTGCTGAACGAGATAATAAACATTTTTAACAACTTCAACCTGATGTTTTGTAGGATTTTAGAGGAAAATAATCCTCACCTGAATCAGTGTCTCCTTGGTCCTGACGACCTAGCTTCATCCTCTCTGCCATGAGATGTCCACTGGTAGGCGGACAAACTGGTGCATTCTCAGCTGGTGGTGCATTCAGATTATTAGTGTGGCCCAATCTGTTAAGTTCTGAGAACAAGAAGGAAAATATTTTTATTTTTCAACAGGCATGTTTTTAACATAAAGAAGCAAAGATGAAACTGGAAAGGATTGCACAAAGATCCTTATTCAGAGGTCAAACAGTTGCTAAAAGGCTGGTTAGATGATGCAGGGATGTACACACCAGCTGGAGAGTCCGGTCCATTTCTGAGGGAACCGTCCCGCTCGGCCAGGAGTGTGTCTGACTGGTCCTCATGGGCGCTGTTGTCCGGTACCTTGGCCTGGCAATGGGCTTCGATGCTGTCGATAACAGTGAGCAGAGCCTCCAGAGAGAGGAGGTGGGTGGTGTACAGCTGCCCCGACACTGGAAACGCATTCTTTAAAAAAGACAAACCAAACTTTAAGCTTTACAAAATGTTGGATTTAATTTGAGATAAAATCCATCTTTAGATGATGAAAATTAAGACAAAAATAAGAATTAACCTACAACCCCAGTTGCAGAAAAGCTAGGTCCCTAAAATCAGAAATAATCGCGCCATATTTCTCCCAGTAGAAGATAAAAACACGTCAGAGGATGAAACGGAGATGTTTCACCATGAGATGAAAATATGAGCTGATGGAATAAGTTGGAACAGGAGCAACAAAAGGCTGGAAAAGTACCTGGTACAAACCAGAAAGACCTGCAGGAGCATTGGACAACTAACCAGGTTACCTGGCACCAGGTCAGTAACATGACTGGTGTAAAAGGAGCATTTCAGAGAGGCAGAGTCTCTCAGATGGAAAGATGGACAGAGCTTCACCAATCTGAGACAAACTGGATCTAAAACTGGAACAATTTCAGAAAAATGTTCCCCAGACTGAAGATCCACCATCTACTGTGTAGAATATCATCAGAAGATCCAGAGATTGAGGAGGAATCTCTGTGTGAATGGGACAAGGCTGGATGCTGGTGATCTTCTGCATTAAAAGCAGACATGATTCTCTACTGGAAACCACTGCATGGACTCAGGAAGACTTCCAGAAACTACTGTCTCTGAACACAGTTCACCCTGAAACCCACAAATGCAGGTTAAAGCTCCATCATGCAGAGAAGAAGCCAGATGTGAACATCAGCGCCATCTTCTCTGGACTCATTTAGCTCATTTATGATAAAATAAATAAATAGTTCTTGGAAAGCATGGATGCTGTGTCCTGCAGACTAAAGAGGAGAGGGAGCATCCAGCTTGTTATTAGTGGCCAAGTTATTTCATTTTTATTCATAAGCACTTAAACACATCAGATGTTGACCAAAGTGCTGTACAATTATAATAGAAATAAATAATAGTACAAATTACCAAATTATAAGGGGACAAAATGACAATAAAACAGACATAAAAGAAGTAAAAAGATAAAAAGACAAGAATAACACGTTGAATCTGACTGAAAGTTGGAGAGTAAAAATGTGTTTAAAGGAGATAAAAAATGTCTTGATGTGGAGGGGAAGGCTTGATGCCCCCTTTGTTTCAATCCACAATCAGCTCATATTTTCCATGAAATGGTTTCGCCATCTGAAGTGTCGTTTATGTTCTACTGGGAATACAATATGGGTTGATGAGATTTGGAAATCACTGAATTGTTTCATTCACATGCTACACAGAAATCCAACTTGTTTTTGGAGTTGGGTCAGGAAAGTAGATCATTCCCACCGTACCCAGACTGAACTGACTGCTTTAGTTTGATGCGCTGTTACCTTGGAGAGCAGCTTGGTGAGGTCCTCAAACAGGTTGGAGCAGTAGAAGTCGGAGTCGTAGTTGATGTAGAGCTCAGTGACAAAGCTGGGAATCCTCCACAGCTGGACCAGAGCCTCCAGGGCCATCTCCTTCATCTCATAGGGCATCTTAATGTTCTCTGACGTGATGATGTCCATCAGCTTCTTCAGGTACATCTGAGGATGTCACGTTTAAAGAATCAGGATATTAGACATTTCCACATAAAGAGCTCAGGGCTTCTGGTTTTTGGGACTACAGGATTATTTCTGCTCCAGGTAGTTTGCATTTCCACCAGGATCTAAGGTCAGGATGTCGTAGAGGTATGTGGCAGCCCCACCAGGAAGAGGAGTTTAACTCCATCAGTTTAAACTGTGTTCATGTCACATTTTAAATAGTTGTGTGTTTTTATTTCTGCCTCAGAATTGAACAGCTGGAGCTTTCTGTAGCTCAGGACGCATCTTCTCAGCCAATTAAAACTGTAGGATTGGAGTTTGGATGTTGAGTTTGCAAACAGGAGCAACGACTGCTGCAACTTGAAGCTGAGAGACTGTACAAACTGAATAAACTGATCAGTCTCTGAAGGTGGAGGATAACCTCAGAGCCATAACGTTGGTGCTGTGGGTGTGAAATCTCTCCCGTAGAAATCGGTTTGGCCTCCGATTCCTGAGGCTGAAATGCAGGTTTGCATGTCACAACTTTCTTTTAAATAAAGCTCAACTAAACTAGATTTAACATTAGAACCACCAAGGGGTCATTTTTACCCCCTTTGCACTTTTGTCTCCATGTAATTCTCATAAATTTACCCCATTTACCTCAGACTGTGTGACTTCTCCTAAAATGACCATTTTTGTTATCTGATCCAAAACAAAAGGATCGGGATCATTTATATTTAGAACCACAGAGGGAGTCGTTTTTACCTCAAAGAAAACCTAAAACACTGATCAGCTGTGACCCCACAGCATCAGCGTTGCTAGGCAACCAGGTTGTAGCTGAAATACATGTGAGACAGAATTCGGCCAATTTAATTTAGCCGTCCTGGTTTTTACCTTTAGCAGAGTCTGACTAAGTATAGATGGATTTCACTGTAACCTATAACTCAGGTGGAGGACAGAATCTGATGATCCATCATCAGATCCGTTGTTTTCTTCGGATGAGAATTCCTCTACTGAAGATGATGAGCCAAAATGTGAAAAAAGGCCCAGGCTTCAACAGAACGGGGAGGGACTACCTGCCATTACCTTATTAGAGTCGGGTGCAGACAGATGGATAGTTTTATTTAAAAAAAATGCTATGACATTTACAACATTTTCACCTTGTTGATTCACATTTTCTGTTTGACAAATGAGCCTGAAATAATCCCACGTGCAAGGTAATTAAGTTATTTATTTTTTGTGCTTCTGGTTAAAACTGCTGCAAAGTAAAATACTGCCTCTATAAATGTCATTTTTGCATGTTTTCTGCATGGCAGAACTAAAGGAATGGCTCTAGTGCTAAATCCTGTGAGACTGTTAGGAAGACAGTTACCTCCAGCTGAAACTTCAGGTGCATCCTCATGCTCTCGAAAAGTAAGAAGCAAACTCGTATGGAGCAAGCATACAGGTTCATCCGGTCTACACTCAGCAGCTGTAACAGAGAAAAATCACAAAAAAAGTAAAAAAAAAAAAAAAATTCAAAAACTGCATGTAAAAAAACGACAGACATTTTCATTCAGTTTTACCTGGAACAGGTGTCTGCAGAGCTCCTCTTTAACCAGGACTAGTAGAGACTGATAGTTAGAGATATGCGCCGCCTCAAGCGCGACGGTCAGGAGCTGCAGGCCCATGTGCATCATAGCATCCGTGTTGTGGCGGTCATGAGGGTTGGTCAGCGAGATCAGGAAGCGAAAAAGTTCCCTTAGACATGGCAACCCGTAGGGGATGAGGGAGACTCCTTAGACCAGAGAGGACACAAGGACATGGGTTACATGCAGACATAAGTGGGAGGAGCTCAGTGATGAGACAGAGTTAAAACAGGATCTTTACCGTCTCTTTGTGTGGACTGTGTGAAGCGAACTCCACGAGGGTTGACGTAGTCCATGTCATGAACAGAGGTGGATTCTGACTGATCGGTGACAGAGTCTTTGTCCTCCAGAACTTCAGGAATGGACTCCACTGAGGCTGACTGAGCTGGTCCCACCGGTCTCCCCTCCGACTTCCCACAGTGGAGACACAGCATGACAGGTTAATAATGCACTACAGCAAAGCCAACAACACAGAAGAACACAGGTCTACCTGTGAATCTGGGGAGCCAGACTCCATCCCGAGAAGTGAGGTAGCAGTGCCAGCGGGGGTCTGCTCCAGGTCAGAGAGGTCTTCTCTGGAGGTGGCTTTGGAGCAGGTGTCCAGGCCGCTGTCGGTGGCTGTCGGGCTGGATATGGATGACCCAGCACTGTCTGATGCTGGGAGACTGGAGCTGGACAAGCCTTGCTCAATGAAGGGGACGCCACCTGGGAGACATGATCACATGCAGAAGAAAAAGAAGTGAAATACCTGCTACACGTCCACCACAGGACGGAATACATCCTTCATTCATGACTCAACTCCTGAGAGCACAGAGAGCCGGTGAGTATTTCAACCCTATCTCATACCTGACAGGTTGTTGCTGAGGGTGCTGGACTGACTAGGATCCATCTGACCAGAGGGACTTCGGACCATGTGGCGAGGCGGTCTTGGAGAGCGTTTCTGCTTTTTCCATTTAGATGACTCACTCATTCCCCCAGCACGCATCTTCAGCTAAAGGAAACAGTTAACCTGGGTTAGTCCTCTCCAAACACACAGATCACTCGCTCTCTTGCTTTAAACTCTGTCTTGTCTTTCTCAGAAGTCAGCAGAAATGGCTCTGAGCATTGAGAGAAACAGTCTGCAAGCTTAGAAAGTGCATTCAGTAATGTAATGAAATCACTTTAACACAGTTTAATTAACTTGAAGGGGTTTAAGGATTTTTAACTCTTAGGCATGAAGAAAAAAAGCCTTTGGTGTTTTGATTTTTAACTCTCCCTTCGGAGCCTGACAGCTTCAGGAGTCGTGTGGACTAATAAAACACACATAACAGTCACATTTTCCATAAATACAGATTTACAGCTTATGGAAATTTAACATATGAAGTGAATGTGTAAAACTGTTTCTCTGTGTACATTAAATAAAAACATGAGTTAATGCATAGAACCGAACACTAAGAGGAGAATGTGTGTTATCAGAAAAAGGTCATTGTTTTTCTTTATGCAAACATTGATATTTCTGTTTAAAGAAGCTCCTCAGACATGCTCCATCATGCAACAGCTGAGCAAGCACATGGGCGGTGTGACACACAGCAGCTGACTGAGGCGTGTACATGAGAGTTTAAACCCACAAGAAATCAAATCATAATGAAATGCAACCATAGAAAATGTAGAAATGCAGATGTGTTCAGGAGCAGTAGCTGTGGAACAGGTTGTCTGGACAGCTTGCTTTGTTTAGTTTACATACATCCTAGCAGTTTTAAAGCATTTTCTTTTCTTTTTTGGAGTGAAAAGTATTTCTCATGAGTTGTAACCAAGAGAGCAAGGTCTATGAAGCAGTTTTCTGTGATGCTGAAAAAAGATCTGCTGCACTCTTTGTTCAAAATTGGACATCAATTCCTGTTCATTGGAGATCATTTGGGGGAATGATAATGATCCTACATCTTCCAAAGCTGGGGTTTAATGGGAGCTTAACAAGTACTGAGGAAAGGTTACAATCAGACTCTCCAGCCTAAATACTGTACTTAAAGTCATCTTACCTGCACACGTTTGTTTTTCCACAAGATATTGTAAGCCTCAGAAGAGAAGAGGAGGAGGCAGGTGTCCATGATTAGTGATGGAAAACTTGTCAGCAGTGGGACCAACACATTATACATGCAAGCATAAGCCTCCGTGCACAATGGGAAGAGGTGTGGGACAAAGTGGACACAAACACTACAGGATCTAACCACTACAGGATGAGCAACCAGCTAAAGAGCAAGGGGGTAAGTGGGTTCAAGTGGGTTCAGAGACCATGCAAACAAGCAATGAACCACTAAAACGGCTGGAACTGCCCCACAGAGCATCAACCAAAAGTTTGTACTTCTCATGCACAGGTTTGTCTTTATTTAGACTGTTTTTCTACAGAGACTGAATGTATGCAGACTAAGAAATAAGGCATGAAGTTCTCCATGTAGAAATATCTGACACTGTTGCTGTCATTCGTTTCTCTTCTTTCTCAGCAGGTCTTCCTGGCTAAAGGCTGTTACTCCACAAGAAGCGAGAACTTTTTTCTTGTTCTTGAGGCCACAAGAACAAAATTACATCATTTTACTCTCGTGGACGTGAAAAGGAACAGTTCTCAGCGCATCAGCCAAACAGAACTTCCTCCTCGTAGGGCTCTGAGAAGTATTGTGTGATTGGCCGGACATTTGAGGTGGGCGTGGTTAACGCTGAAAAGAATGAAGCAGCAGGGTGTGGCTTCTGCATTTCCCCTGATCCCAGATTACACAGACAGTTTTAATGAACAGCTGATCGAGGTGGTGAGACAGTATGTGAATGTAAACATCACATGTGGGATTTAAAGACACGGACACCGCCGCGTGCACAACCCCGCCCCGCCATGGACCAAGTTTCCTGCTAAATATGAAATAACCCGGTCAGCAGTTCATTTCAGATAAAAACACAGACATCCCTCTAATCCCGCCCCATCACGGAAGAAGCTTCTGGAGGAGTATGAGTCATGCTGCTGGTTGACCCCTCCTTCCTGTCCTCTCCATCCCCAACCGGTCCAGGAAGATGGCTGTCCTTCCTGGTCCTGGTCCTGATGGAGGTTTTTCTTTCTGGTTCTGGTCCTGATGGAGGTTTTTCTTCCTGGTTCTGGTCCTGATGGAGGTTTTCCTTCCTGGTTCTGGTCCTGATGGAGGTTTTTCTTCCTGGTTCTGGTCCTGATGGAGGTTTTTCGTCCTGGTCCTGATGGAGGTTTTTCTTCCTGGTTCTGGTCCTGATGGAGGTTTTTCTTCCTGGTTCTGGTCCTGATGGAGGTTTTTCTTCCTGGTCCTGGTCCTGATGGAGGTTTTTCTTCCTGGTTCTGGTCCTGATGGAGGTTTTTCTTCCTGGTCCTGGTCCTGATGGAGGTTTTCCTTTCCTGGTTCTGGTCCTGATGGAGGTTTTTCTTCCTGGTTCTGGTCCTGATGGAGGTTTTTCTTCCTGGTTCTGGCCCTGATGGAGGTTTTCTCCTGCACTGTGTTCTGGTGCAGCTCAGGATGGAGGACTGAATCAAAGAGAAGATCTGGTCCAATCCGGTGGTTTCCTTAGCTAGATCATTATCTTCATGAACTGGTTTAGTATGAACTGATGTGGATCATATGATGGACTTTTTAATTGGACTATATTGAATTTTCATAGAACGAGTCTACATCTGCAGAAGTGACTTGAAATGACTGTTGTGAACTGGTGCTGTATTAATTAAGATTGCTTTAATTTAACTGAATTATTTAAGTTTGGTAGTTTGATTAAAATAAAGGAAAACCTCTGCATGAGTGGACTGACAGGTACTGTCTATAAAAGACATTTGAGCAAAATGACAAAAAAGAAAAATTCAGATTTATTTCATGTCCTGCAGAGTGGACGGTAACCTCCACTGTAAAGATGAAAAAACCGTTTAATACTTCTGTTTAGGAGATGCAAATGTTCACTGAGAAGCCCAGACAACACCTGTTCGATTAAACTTTTCTCCAGTAAAACCAAAACAAATATTTATTCATATTTTCTTTTAATAAATTAATTCAATGGCCCCTAAGAAAGGTCAGGCTCAGAATAAATCTAGCATGGACACAGAGATGGATAATAAATATATCCCACAAGAATCTGGTATTTGTTGTATTTTTACACATAGAGCTGAATCTTAAATATTCTTATTGTATTAGCAAAAAATAAAATAACAGAAAATAAAATAAAATTTAGATAACACAAAAATAATAATATAAAACAAAATTTAAATGATCAAATAAAATAAAACTAAAAACAATAAAAACTAAAAAAGACAAAACAATCAAACTCAAATAAAACAAAATTAAATATAAACAAAATAAAGAAAATGAATCTATCAGTGCCATAAATCTATCTAATAAATGTCATAAGCAGCTGCTTCCTTGCTGATGACAGTATAAGATGTTTTAGACGGGGCGGACATTAAGATCATGAAAGTCCACCAGTGCCGCGCACCCTCATGCACTTCCACACAGAAGCCATGCTAACCCCGCAACACCCCTGAGCCGGACGCGGCCCAGTTAAGTACCATCTCTAGACACATCTGGCTTCTGTTTCTACTCTGCTGAAAGTCCACTCTACAGAATGGGCTCTGTGGGGAGGAAAACAGGCACAGAACAAACAACTTAAACAAAAACAGAGTTAAAAAGGTAAAGCTGAACTTAAAGAGAAGAAAGGAGATCAGAGTGGGCTCAGGCTCAGGTGGAGGCAGCAGGAAGACTGGGAACTGTGTTGTAAGGGTTTAACCAGACTAAAACTCTGGAGTTAGACTGCTTCATCCATTAAAGTCATTTTATCACAGCAAGAATAAAAAAGTGCTTCTGACAACATGCAGAGACAGCTTGTAAACATGGAGAACGCGTAGTTGTGCACAGCAAGTTAAATGATGATCTATAAATGAAATTTACAGACACATAGAGACTAAAAGTGAAATGATGATGAAAATGGAGAGAATGCAGCAAAGAATGTGCAGGCAGACCAATAAACACCTCAGTCCTGTTACCTTCTTCATGTTGGCACCCACGTAGCTCTTGGCCTCCTCTTTGAACTGGGGTAGTCTGAAAAACCAAGCAGTTTACATAAGACAGCGTTTTAGGATGAAAGAGCATGAAGCTGTTGATTTGTTAGCTAACAGGAGCTCCTAAGGGGAAATGGCTCAAACTAAACAGGTTCTCTTTAGCGATGTAGAGATCACATCAGAACCGTGAAGTCTTCCATCCGGAGCTGAACCTGTGGATAGTAAAGGTCTGCATATGCATGGCAATGGAAATAAACAGGTTGGTGTGTCTAAACTTTTCACACTAGTTCTGGAGCACCAGCTCTTCTGGTCCAGACTCAGCTGTTCACCAACATCTAGGAAATGGTAATGGTACCGAGCCGGACCCACTGGTGGCCAATGGCTTGAACTTGTTCCCACCACAGGACAACTCTGTGATTCACGCACATAAACCACCACTTCCTGTCTGAAAATATACTTTTTGTCTTTCTGTTTTAGTAATTCTATCTTTTTTTCTGCAATAAACTAATAAATGTGTTTAAAGTGAGGGAGGGGGTATTTGGGGGTGGGGGTAATGCCCTGATCCCCGGGGTGCCTGACTTGGGCATTGGGGTGAATGTTTCCTGTATTGGGTGGCTGTTCTGGGGGGGACCTGGTCCTCCTGGGCATTGGGGGGCCTCTGTCTTGGGGGGTGGTTGGGTTGCTCTTGGGCGTCTGGGGCCCTGGGGGGGCCGGCACCTGGCGGGGTCGGTGGTGGTGGCCTACCCTGGCTTTTTGGGTTAGTGCTCAATGGCTTGCGAGGCACTCTGACTAGGGTCTTTCTCGGCCGTCCTCTCAGGGGATGTGTGGTCATACTGCTGGGGGTTTTGCTGGGATATGTGCTCTTGGGGGCGGCTGGTCTCTTGGGTCCCGGACCCCGTGGGATGGCCCTGATCTTTGTGGTGGCTCGGTCGCATTTGGACAATCACAGATCACTATTCATTCCTGTTATTTACTAACCTGCTGCTGAGACGCCGCTGTGCTGTGTTGTGGGTTTAACCACCAACAACTACAGTTATGATCATGTTTTTTTTTTTTTTTTACAACTTGTCTGTCTTTTTATAGATGCTTCTGATGATTGTCAGTTTTGTTTTATTTGTTTTTATGACGAAGTGCGGCTCAAAACACCCCTTTGATGACGACAAACCATGGACCCAGTTTTCCCTTGCCCGGACGTGGGACACCGCCCCCCCCCCCCCGCAGCCAGTCCTGGAGGTGGGGCACAGAGGCGAGCGCTTGGTGGCTGGGCCTTTGCCCAAGGGGCTCGGTCGGGCTCAGCCCAAAGGGTGACATGGGCCCCCCCTTCCCGTGGGCTCACCACCTGCAGAAGGGGCCATAGGGGTCGGGTGCAGTGTGAGCTCCGGGAGTATGGAGTGCCGGACTCGCTTGTACGAGCTGTCTGGTCCCTGTACGACCGGTGTCAGAGCTTGGTCCGCATTGCTGGCAGTAAATCAGAGTCGTTTCTAGTGCAGGTTGGACTTCGGCAAGGCTGCCCTTTGTCACAGATTCTGTTCATTCGCAGCCGAGTGTGAAGCGGCTGGGATGAGAATCAGCACCTCCAAATCTGAGACCATGGTCCCCAGCCGGAAAAGGGTGGAGTGCTCTCTCCGGGTTGGGAATGAGGTCCTGCCCCAAGTGGAAGAGTTCATGTATCTTGGGCTCTTGTTCAAGAGTGAGGGAAGGATGGAGCGGGAGATCAACAGGCGTCCGCAGTGATGTGGACTCTGCATCGGTCTGTCGTGGTGAAGAAGCCAAAAGGCAAAGCTCTCGATTTACCGGTCGATCTACGTTCCTACCCTCACCTATGGTCATGAGCTGTGGGTAGTGACCGAAAGAACAAGATTGCAAATACAAGCGGCCGAAATGAGTTTTTCCGCAGGGTGGCCGGGCTCTCCCTTAGAGATAGGGTGAGAAGCTCGGTGATCCGGGAGGGGCTCAGAGTAGAGTCGCTGTTCCTCCACATCGAGAGGAGCCAGATGAGGTGGCTCAGGCATCTGGTTAGGATGCCTCCTGGATGCCTCCCTGGTGAGGTGTTCAGGGCACGTCCCACCGGAAAGAGGCCCCGGGGAAGACCCAGGACACGCTGGACGGACTACATCTCGGCTGGCGTGGGAACGCCTCGGGATCCCCCCAGATGAGCTGGTGAATGCGGCCGGGGAGAGGGAAGTCTGGGTTTCCCTGCTTAGGCAGCTGCTCCCATGACCCGACTCCAGATAAGCGGCACAAAATGGATGGATGGATGGATGTTTTCTTTTTTTGTTTCCATATCAAGTGTAGCAACCAGTTGTGCTTCTGCTAAGATGAGCAGCTGCTGTTGTTACCATATATCTGGTATTTCTTTGTCTTCTTTTTTTCCCTCATCCCTCATCTCTTAACTCTTTTATTTTCTTTCTCATTTACTTCTTTCTTACCCCTCCAAATATCTTGTCAGGTCCAGCATAAATATGTAAAATCAGCAACAAACAAATTGAAAAATAAAGAATAACACTTAAATTATCAAGAGGTGCCCATAAAGCTCTGCTTGACAAAGCAAATTTGTTTGTAACAACACAGCAGCCAGACCATCATTCTGCTGCCACCATGCTGGACAGGACAAAGTAAAAAAAAAATAAAAAAAAATAAATAAATGTTGAATGGACAATCCAATGTTCAAAACATACACTCACCCCACAACTAGAAATATTCAGTCTGCATCAGCTACAATTTTACAAATTTATAACATTGCAAATATATAAAGTTCACAATATTTCAGTGATGCACAGACTGTGTGACTTCATTCTGATAATAATATTTATATCAATTCAAACTGTTCCCAAATATACAACAGCTGCATGAAAGGTAAAATTACAGCGAGAGCTCATATTCTGAAGTCCTCACAGAAAATGTGTGTGTGCCACTAGGTTTCTGTGGACTCTGAGGCTTAACTGGAAAATGAGATGTCAAAATCAGGCAGTCTAACACACACACACACACACACGCACACACAAACACGCACACATATAAATGAGAAGAAAAAGAATGCTGGAACTCTCTCCTGACATTAACCCAATGTTAATAGAGAGCTGTTTTGCAAGCACGATTATTGGATGATCTGTGGGTCCAACAGATTAACAAGCCTAATACTTTCAGCAGGCAATCTAAGGCTCCTCCTGAAGAGATGATGCTCATTATTTTCCTTCAGAGGGGGGGTTAGTGTGGGCAGGGGTGTACCCACATCTCTATTATCTAGCATCTGTGAGCAAGTGGAGGGCTGGGGGTTGTACATGAGCAGAATGACATGTGTGATGTGTGGGAGAGGGGGAGTGGAATCAGAATGATGGAGTAAAAAAAACACGCTGCATTTATATCTGCTTCATGTGCACAGATGCCTCTGTTTACGAGCATGGCTGCCATGTTTTATGCTCTCACAGTAAAATCTTGTAAGACATGATAACAAGATGCCAGAAGAGCTCTGACAGTAAATAAAAACAGGCCAAGAATGGCTGGAGGAGAGTCAGTGCATGGCGACAAGCTTGGCAAAAACTAATACTGGACTTGACTGGGTGGACTGGACCCAGAGCTTTCTGATCTCCCAATGTGGCTCTTCAGATTCTATGTAGATTTTTATATTGCTGGTAGCAGAAACACCTTCATCTATATGCAGATCATACACATCTCATTCCCTTCGTTTGTGAATGTGGTTGGCAGGCTGATGAACTGGATGCTTCATAGGTGTATGAGGGGGGAGAAAAGCTTTTTTATTAAAGGCTAAAGGAAATCCTGTTATGTTTTTAGTGAATCAGTGGCCCGCTGACCCTGCACATGAAGCTAGATGAAAAGGGGATTAATGAGGATGTAGAGATAGATGAACTCTTAGAAATAGAAACTCAATAGAAACTCTTCTGTCTAGATTTCAGTAGCAGGGTGTTTCAACACTAAAACCATGCGCATCACACCCTTTTCCAACACATTTACCTGGAAAACAGTAGCTGCACCATGTCAACCAGTGTGTGCTCAGCTGACTTCCTGAGGAGTTCTGCAAACAGAGAACATCATCAGAACCAAAGCAAACTCATTCAATAAGCAGACAAATCAAATCTTTTCCTTGTATTACGTAATAATTAGGGCTGTCAAATAATGCGTTAACAGCTGTAACAAATTTTTGGAATTAATTGTGTTAATATTTTTAAAGCAATTAACGCATGCACGGCATGACAAGCCCCGTAATTTGTCAGGCGGGACGTGGAGAGACAAGATGGAAAAGATGACTCTTCTGACTCTATGGAGGGATTTGAGAATAAAAAGAACACGATGGAACAACACATGGGCGTCGCCCCCGTGGAGGATGATGGTGTTTTAACACCCACACTTTACGCGTTAAGAGGGTTCCACATCCATCTGTCGCTAGTGCTTCTTTCTTATAGCATTTGTTTATCGTTCAGGCGAGAAGGAGGAAACTAGCGGCTCATGGTTCATACCAGCACAAAGCATAGTTTTTGGCAGGACTCTTCTCTAACACAGTAGCTGACAGGAAAATGCAGAACATAGAGCATATAGTACATTACATGCTGTATTTACTGACCCTTTGACATCTGATGTTCACCCAAGGGGAGGTCAGTTAACACTAAATAATTGTAGCATTGTCTTGCAGTAAAAATGTGCAAATTTCAGGCATAGTCATGAATGGTGATTAATCATGATTATTTAATTTGTAAGCTGTGATTAATCTAATTTAAAAAATTAATCATTTGACAACCCTAATATTGAATCGTACAAGAAGATTATTAAAAACTAAAGGAACATCTTGCCAGGTCGCTGAATCCATTATTTGTACCAGGGGTTGTTTGCACACTTTTTCTTTCAAGCATGCACAGCACTGCACACCAAACCCAAAGTGTGCTGGAAACTGCAGAGTATAAGCCCACAGCCTGGCCTAGAGGTGCTTCTTACCACAGCTGAACTCACCACTCAGACGCATCTCAAAGCAGATTCTGAAGCAGGACTGCATGATTTCACAGACGGACTCGTTGGTCAGATGCGCTCCGACTGGCGTCAGCAGCAGAGTCCTCAGCACCTGAAGCAGCATAGTGCAACACGGATGAAAGACACCACTTCTTCTAGGAAGATGATGAGATCTGGGAATAACTGGAAACTGCTGGACTCAATGTCCATATAAAGACACAGTGACTTGTCCTCAAGTATTACATGAAATGACACATTTACAGTCTGATGGGAGAAAGAATTTCATTCATTTTGTGTTTTTTTTCTGTCTATATGGGCATATTTCAGTTAGTCAAAAATAGGGCTGGAAGATACAGCCTAAAAATAAAATCTCCAATTTTTTATAACCAAATCTGATTTCTGATTTTAATCGATTTTTTTTTCATTTCTTTTACAAAACATTAATAAACTTATTAAAAACATTTATTTATTTATTTATTTAAATGAATGCCAGCCAAAATAAAGCATAAAATGTCATAAATATAAATATAAACGACTTTATATCTTACATAGAAATATGCAACACAATGCATCCGTGATCTCGTTCCTTCTGGATCCTTATCATACAGAATCCACAGCAGGAATAATTCCCCTGATGAAGGTTGTCTCTTAACAAGAGTTTGTGGGTTAAGTTGACTTCAGCATTTCTCACTGGTTATACACACAGCTAAATCCCAGGCATGAGTGAAGGGTCACTTCACTGAAAATATGACATTCAAACACCGTTCTGGTGTGGAGGGAGGGCTAAGTCTGCTGCTAACTAACTATGGAAAAAAAAAAACAAATTTTCATAAAAATAAATTGCCAGAAAAGGAAAATTCGATTAATCGCCCAGCCCTAGTAAAAAATATCAGTTAGTCGATTACAGGCAAAGTTTACATGATTTTTAATTCCCTTGTAATTCAGAATAAAAAATTAAATCCACCTAATTCCAAATGAAAATAGCCATTCTGAATTAAACTTATATCCAAAGCAAGTGGCTGGTTTATTCTGATTTTAAATCCGAATAGAATAATTCCTCGATCATGTATGTTATTTCCACCTCTAATGAATTCCAGTCATTCATGCTTGTTCCCCTGTCCTGTCGCCATTCCCAGACCCAAGATCTAATACAGAATTAAATAAAGGTGATTAAACGTGTTTTCCATGCAAATCTCAATTCGGAATTACTATTTCCATGTAAACACGAAGGAGAATACTTTAATTCCAGATTATTTAATTCTGAATAATTAATTTCAAATTAAAAAAACACTGTGTAACCTTGGCCATTGTTCTCATACTAAAGAAAAACCTCCATTAGCGGAATAACTTGCCCTAGAACTGAGATGATATAATCAGGGCTCCAAACTGCGACCAAATGGTCGCATTTTGCGACTAAAATGTGAGACATGCGAGTGAATTTTTCATCTACTCTACAACAGCGACCTATACGTTTGCCGGTCTTTTTCTTGTAGTTGTTAAAATTTAATTTATTTAGTCGCTAACAAACGTCTGCTTCCCTCTTCAGCCCAGTAGTTCACAGTGATGCGAAATTTAGCTGCTGGTTTGCCGACTCAAACTAACTTCAATACGAGAAAAAGAGACGAACACCAACGAAGAAGACGACAGCCAATGTGCATGCGAGCAGGGATGAACGAGCCCTGTGATTGGCTTATGTGTGGAAAGAGGCGGGTCTTTGCGAAAAATTATTATTCCTCAGTGTTGCCAACTTAGCGGCTTTGTTTCTATATTTAGCGAGTTTTCAGACCCTCTAGCGAGTTTTTCTGGTTTTATTGGAGACTTTTGGAGACGGAGGTGAATGAAGGGAGTTTATCTTCCCAACGAGGAGCGGTGCTGTGCAGACCCTCTCATACGAGGCTTGGTCTTCTCGCAGCAGCAGCAGCTGCATTCAGACGACGTTCACCTCTGTTTCATGACCAGGCTGGAAATGAAACGTAAAAGCTGCTGCTGGAGGATCCTGCTGGTTTACCGTCACAGTAACGTCTATTAATGAAGAGTGTGGACAAAATATTTAAAGTGTTGTGACATGTTCCAGACTCCTAATTAAAAAACAAAATACACTTTACACATAAACTAAAAAATAAAGAAAATATTGACAGAATGATTTTATTTTATGTTTTTATTTAGCTGTTCTAAACATTTTTAGGTTGTCTTTTTATAAATTTCTTATAAATTTTTTATGTCAACTACTGCTGCTGCAAAAATGTGAATTGTAAACATTGCAATTTCTGAATTTATTGTTCAAGTATTTATCACTAATACAGTGAAAATGAGAGGAAATGTGAATATTTGCTTTGCAAGGTGATTTCAGAGTGTGCCCCTAAAAATGTAAGTTAGGGGCCACTGAGCTCCTCGTAATAACAGTTAGTCTGGAGCCCTGTATAATCTCCACCAACTCGAACTAAAGACCTGAAGCTCCAGTTAATAAATGTGGCGTACCTGCAGGATTTTCATCAGGACAACTTCATCGCTGGCAGGGTCGGTTCCCACAAATCTAGCATGCGTAACGGCGTCCGCCATGTTCTCGATGGCTTCTGCTGCTGCATCATGGTTTGCATCTGTAGACAAACACACAACTTTTATCTCAGAGTGGCTCGTGATGCTCAAACTAGAACACAAACCATATTTCTGTGAGGAGCCCAGAAAGACACAGAGGTGAGCTGCGATGTGTCGCTCTTATCAGATGTTTCTCTACTTTTTATTTGGTCAAATGAACTACAGCAGACTGATTTGGGGCAATTAATACTTGTTGGCTGATCTATTCCTAAGTCTATAAAGAAAATAAAAACATTTGTTGCAGCTGATGAAGAAACAGTAGACGTTTAAAAAGAAGACTAAACCATGCCAAAAAAGTCAGCTCTCTGTGTAAAATGGAAATAAAAACAGCATTCAATGACTTCCAAAGCTCATCAAACCCTATTTTATAACCCAGTGGAGCATAAACAACATATCAGATGTGTAAACTAAGACATTTTACCATTTCATAGAAAATATTAGCTTGTTTATATTCTGTTAGGAACAAAATGTGGGTATGGGTTTTTTATTTACCTTTTCACATAATACAAACTTTTTAGAATCGTGCTTGTAGTTTATTCAACAAATGATCTTTTGCTTTGATTGTTTAATACTTCGTATCATATACACACAGTTCATTTGAAACAATATATTTTTAGAAGAAACTGAACCAGAAAACTTGTTCTGTAACAACTGTCAGTAAGATCTGAGCAACCAGGAAAATATTCCCAACAGCTCAACACATAAATAAAACAGGACCGGTCTGGTGCGGTCCATCCACATTGTCCTTCAAACCCTGGGATCTAATGAGCAGATGTGGCTCTTTGTTGGAAGCAGGCTGGGACAAATTGGCTGTCAGAGCAACAGGAGCTGGTGTTTTTGAAACCTGAGTGGCTGCCCAGCTATCTGCCTGGAGCCAGCCTGTTTTCCTTTCCCACCACCCCCCGGAGCAGCAATTCATTAACTAATAAGTAGAAGAGGGGGTGGAAGGATGGAGGGAAAGAGAGAAAGGGAGGTATAGATCAGGGTTTTCCAAGTTAAGTAACAAGAATGGCTCTGACATATGGAAAAGACAGGCAGCTTAGGGTTTCTGTTTAACCCTTAAAACCCTGCTGGTTCTCCCGCACCACCAAGCGCTATCACTTCTACCATCACCAGTGTCTCAGGAGCGGTGGTGTGTAGCTCTGGGTAAACTGTGATGGATAGCTACCCTTTAACTGATCTACAGAAGTTTTCCAGACATTTCTATCCCGTCCAGGAGGTTTACAATCCAGCCACTAAATGTAGTTTTATTCAGAGACTCTATCTGGTAAATCCACCATGATCCATGATAACAGCATTATTTATCACATTTCACCATAAAAACATCACCATCACTACTATGTTGCTAAGAGACCTCTATTTAGACCTGGACATGATGATGAAGCCACTTCCTGTCAGACTTTCCACCAATCAGAGAGCTTAGATTGACGGTAACGTCCAATCAGGAGCAGCCAAAGATCAACCAGTGAGCAGAAAGTTCTATGTGTGTGTGAAAAGAAGAAAAATAATGCTCCTCTATGGCTGGAATAAAGCCAAGAAGACGTTTCTGATGCACGGTGGCGCCACAAAGCAGCTGAGCTGGAGTTGGTTTAGTGAGGATAGCAGGTAAATAGTAGCAGGAATAACTGGAAATGAGGAAAAAGTGGAAACATGGAAATAGTTTCTGTTGTGTGTTTGTTTCAATAACAATATTTTTTCTCCTGAAAGCCAAGACTTGAGAGAACGATGAGATGTGAAAAGGGTGCTTTGAAGCCACCAAGTACCAACATCCATCCAGAGGAAAGAACTGAAAACATCCAAAATCCAGACTTAGAAACTGGAGCCACTGGGGGATCCAGCAGGATGTCAGAAGTGATATAAAACACTAATCTTCTCTTGGCACACAGTCTATACAAACGCTGTCCAAAGGAGGGTTGAATGTGTGCTGGGGGGGCGGCATTGTTAAAATAACACAGTGGAAAGGAGAGGCTCTCTATGTGCGTTAGCCTGAGGGTATGTGGGCAAAGGCAGCAGGAGGCTGAACCAACTGCCACATAAAGCAGTTTAAACTCTAGAATCAAAGACATGTTGTTCTGCAGGAAGCGGAGAGGGCAGGGAGGCTGCTTTTACATCAGAAACACACCCTGCATTTACAGACCAGGCGTCTTTACAACCCAAACAATCGCTTTGCTCACCTGTTCACCCTCTGAACAGCAGAACACCAGTCAGGATGATCAGCACTGAAAACGATCAGTTGTGTTTAACAGTAATTTGTTCAGAGGCAGGTTAATGCACTTTAAGTGCATCTCTTCATTAGCGGCTGCAGCGTAAGCTCCATCTGAGCCTGGATCTGAGCCTGAAGTGGTCTGGTGGCCATGCGGCTCATCGCAGCACAGGTTGCTGACTGTGCTGGGCAGGGAGGACGGAGAGAAAACAAAGGACTGACAGAGGAGGAGGAGAAGGAAGGAAAGAAAGGATGGAGTCAAATTCTAAATAACGGAGAAAAAAGGTTTAGCTTACTGCTCCCTTCAAGCCAGCAGACCTCAGCCCACAGACTGAGACCTCAGTCTACATGTAACAAGTTAGAGGGTGGGACATGATGTCCCTTCATCTTTGACTGTTCATGAACAAAACAACTAATACACAAACTGAGATTCCACAGCATGAAGAAAACAAAACTCTGAGGACAAAGAGGAAAACTGCCTGCTCCAGGCTGAAGACACGAGACAGAGTCCTACAATAATCCAGTCAACGTAAAAAACCCTATTAACGTACCCCAAGTAAATGATTTACTTACAAAGATCCTCCATATGAAACTGTGAATGAAAATCTGAACCCATAAGAGAAAAGAAAGAAGTAATCAGTTCATAATGACCTCCTTCTAGCCAGCAGATGGCAGTACCTGACAGGACCAGTGCTGGTTCCACCTTCTGTCCTCCGATCAGGAGTCCTGCAAGCAACGCTGCTTTTCTATCCTTATAGTGGCATTTCCACTATCTCTTTATGTCAAGGGTTACAGTTATGAAGGCTTTACATGTTTCCCTGTTTTCCTTGAAAGTCTGAACTTATTATCCTGGTTTGGGTCAGGGTTTCTTTTTTTTTTTTAGCTTCATGCCAATTCATGCTATTTTATCTGTTTTCCAAATAAAAAATGCATTAACCTCCTATTTTTCTGCCCTGGTGTATGAAATGACGTCCCCTAAGTAAATGAAGTATATCTTCACAACTACAAGGGCTGTTTTATATAACCATGGACTCAAACGAAAGCTGAGACACATGAGATTAATACAGAAGTCAGAATCAAGATATATGTTACTGAGTAAATTCACTTGCAACACAGTAGAAAATGTAAATGATTATCTCCTCTTAAAATAAAACTACATTACTTTCAGTGAAAACCAGAGAATAGCAGCACCCCAATTTATCTAGGAATGAATAGAATAGTCCTAGAAATGAGTAAAGTAGTCTTAGGAATGAGTAAAGCAATCCTAGGAATGAGTAAAGTAGTCCTAGGAATGAGTAAAGCAATCCTAGGAATGAGTAAAGTAGTCCTGGGAATGAGTAAAGCAATCCTAGGAATGAGTAAAGTAGTCCTGGGAATGAGTAAAGTAGTCCTAGGAATGAGTAAAGCAATCCTAGGAATGAGTAAAGTAGTCCTGGGAATGAGTAAAGCAATCCTAGGAATGAGTAAAGTAGTCCTGGGAATGAGTAAAGTAGTCCTAGGAATGAGTAAAGCAATCCTAGGAATGAGTAAAGCAATCCTAGGAATGAGTAAAGTAGTCCTAGGAATGAGTAAAGCAATCCTAGGGATGAGTAAAGTAGTCCTGGGAATGAGTAAAGTAATCCTAGGAATGAGTAAAGTAGTCCTAGGAATGAGTAAAGTAGTCCTAGAAATGAGTAAAGCAATCCCAGGAATGAGTAAAGCAGTCCTAGGAATGAGTAAAGTAATCCTAGGAATGAGTAAAGTAGTCCTAGGAATGAGTAAAGCAATCCTAGGAATGAGTAAAGTAGTCCTAGGAATGAGTAAAGTAATCATAGGAATGAGTAAAGCAATCCTAGGAATGAGTAAAGTAATCCTAGGGATGAGTAAAGTAATCCTAGGAATGAGTAAAGTAGTCCTGGGAATGAGTAAAGTAATCATAGGAATGAGTGAAGTAATCCTAGGAATGAGTAAAGTAGTCCTAGGAATAAGTAAAGTAGTCCTAGGAATGAGTAAAGCAATCCCAGGAATGAGTAAAGCAATCCTAGGAATGAGTAAAGTAATCCTAGGAATGAGTAAAGTAGTCCTAGGAATGAGTAAAGCAATCGTTGGAATGAGTAAAGTTATCCTAGGAATGAGTAAAGTAGTCCTAGGAATGAGTAAAGTAATCCTAGGGATGAGTAAAGTAATCCTAGGGATGAGTAAAGTAGTCCTAGGAATGAGTAAAGTAATCCTAGGGATGAGTAAAGTAATCCTAGGACTGAGTAAAGTAGTCCTAGGAATGAGTAAAGTAGTCCTAGGAATGAGTAAAGCAGTCCTAGGAATGAGTAAAGCAATCCTAGGAATGAGTAAAGTAGTCCTGGGAATGAGTAAAGTAATCATAGGAATGAGTAAAGCAATCCTAGGAATGAGTAAAGTAGTCCTAGGAATGAGTAAAGTAGTCCTAGGAATGAGTAAAGCAATCGTTGGAATGAGTAAAGTTATCCTAGGAATGAGTAAAGTAGTCCTAGGAATGAGTAAAGCAATCCTAGGGATGAGTAAAGTAATCCTAGGGATGAGTAAAGTAGTCCTAGGAATGAGTAAAGTAATCCTAGGAATGAGTAAAGCAATCCTAGGAATGAGTAAAGTAGTCCTAGGAATGAGTAAAGTAGTCCTAGGAATGAGTAAAGTAGTCCTAGGAATGAGTAAAGCAATCGTTGGAATGAGTAAAGTTATCCTAGGAATGAGTAAAGTAATCCTAGGGATGAGTAAAGTAATCCTAGGAATGAGTAAAGTAGTCCTAGGAATGAGTAAAGTAATCATAGGAATGAGTAAAGTAGTCCTAGGAATGAGTAAAATAATCATAGGGAAAAAAAAGTAGTCCTAGGAATGAGTATAGTAGTCCTAGGAGTGAGTAAAGTAATCCTAGGAATGAGTAAAGTAATTCTAGGAATGCGTAAAGTAATCCTAGGAACAAATAAAGTAGTCCTAGGAATGAGTAAAGTAGTCCTAGGAATGAGTAAAATAATCATAGGAATGAGTAAAATAATCCTAGGAATAAATAAAGTAATCCTAGGAATGAGTAAAGTAATTCTAGGAATGAGTAAAGTAATCCTAGGAATGAGTAAAGTAATTCTAGGAATGAGTAAAGTAATCCTAGGAATGAGTAAAGTAATTCTAGGAATGAGTAAAGTAATCCTAGGAATGAGTAAAGTAATTCTAGGAATGAGTAAAGTAATCCTAGGAATGAGTAAAGTAGTCCTGGGAATGAGTAAAGTAATCATAGGAATGAGTAAAGCAATCCTAGGAATGAGTAAAGTAGTCCTAGGAATGAGTAAAGTAGTCCTAGGAATGAGTAAAGCAATCGTTGGAATGAGTAAAGTTATCCTAGGAATGAGTAAAGTAGTCCTAGGAATGAGTAAAGCAATCCTAGGGATGAGTAAAGTAATCCTAGGGATGAGTAAAGTAGTCCTAGGAATGAGTAAAGTAATCCTAGGAATGAGTAAAGCAATCCTAGGAATGAGTAAAGTAGTCCTAGGAATGAGTAAAGTAGTCCTAGGAATGAGTAAAGCAATCGTTGGAATGAGTAAAGTTATCCTAGGAATGAGTAAAGTAATCCTAGGGATGAGTAAAGTAATCCTAGGAATGAGTAAAGTAGTCCTAGGAATGAGTAAAGTAATCATAGGAATGAGTAAAGTAGTCCTAGGAATGAGTAAAATAATCCTAGGGAAAAAAAAGTAGTCCTAGGAATGAGTATAGTAGTCCTAGGAGTGAGTAAAGTAATCCTAGGAATGAGTAAAGTAATTCTAGGAATGCGTAAAGTAATCCTAGGAACAAATAAAGTAGTCCTAGGAATGAGTAAAGTAGTCCTAGGAATGAGTAAAATAATCATAGGAATGAGTAAAATAATCCTAGGAATAAATAAAGTAATCCTAGGAATGAGTAAAGTAGTCCTAGGAATGAGTAAAATAATCATAGGAATGAGTAAAACAATCCTAGGAATAAATAAAGTAATCCTAGGAATGAGTAAAGTAATTCTAGGAATGAGTAAAGTAATCGGAGGAATTAGTAAAGTAGTCCTGGGAATGAGTAAAGCAATCCTAGGAATGAGTAAAGTAGTCCTGGGAATGAGTAAAGTAGTCCTAGGAATGAGTAAAGCAATCCTAGGAATGAGTAAAGTAGTCCTGGGAATGAGTAAAGCAATCCTAGGAATGAGTAAAGTAGTCCTGGGAATGAGTAAAGTAGTCCTAGGAATGAGTAAAGCAATCCTAGGAATGAGTAAAGCAATCCTAGGAATGAGTAAAGTAGTCCTAGGAATGAGTAAAGCAATCCTAGGGATGAGTAAAGTAGTCCTGGGAATGAGTAAAGTAATCCTAGGAATGAGTAAAGTAGTCCTAGGAATGAGTAAAGTAGTCCTAGAAATGAGTAAAGCAATCCCAGGAATGAGTAAAGCAGTCCTAGGAATGAGTAAAGTAATCCTAGGAATGAGTAAAGTAGTCCTAGGAATGAGTAAAGCAATCCTAGGAATGAGTAAAGTAGTCCTAGGAATGAGTAAAGTAATCATAGGAATGAGTAAAGCAATCCTAGGAATGAGTAAAGTAATCCTAGGGATGAGTAAAGTAATCCTAGGAATGAGTAAAGTAGTCCTGGGAATGAGTAAAGTAATCATAGGAATGAGTGAAGTAATCCTAGGAATGAGTAAAGTAGTCCTAGGAATAAGTAAAGTAGTCCTAGGAATGAGTAAAGCAATCCCAGGAATGAGTAAAGCAATCCTAGGAATGAGTAAAGTAATCCTAGGAATGAGTAAAGTAGTCCTAGGAATGAGTAAAGCAATCGTTGGAATGAGTAAAGTTATCCTAGGAATGAGTAAAGTAGTCCTAGGAATGAGTGAAGTAATCCTAGGGATGAGTAAAGTAATCCTAGGGATGAGTAAAGTAGTCCTAGGAATGAGTAAAGTAATCCTAGGGATGAGTAAAGTAATCCTAGGACTGAGTAAAGTAGTCCTAGGAATGAGTAAAGTAGTCCTAGGAATGAGTAAAGCAGTCCTAGGAATGAGTAAAGCAATCCTAGGAATGAGTAAAGTAGTCCTGGGAATGAGTAAAGTAATCATAGGAATGAGTAAAGCAATCCTAGGAATGAGTAAAGTAGTCCTAGGAATGAGTAAAGTAGTCCTAGGAATGAGTAAAGCAATCGTTGGAATGAGTAAAGTTATCCTAGGAATGAGTAAAGTAGTCCTAGGAATGAGTAAAGCAATCCTAGGGATGAGTAAAGTAATCCTAGGGATGAGTAAAGTAGTCCTAGGAATGAGTAAAGTAATCCTAGGAATGAGTAAAGCAATCCTAGGAATGAGTAAAGTAGTCCTAGGAATGAGTAAAGTAGTCCTAGGAATGAGTAAAGTAGTCCTAGGAATGAGTAAAGCAATCGTTGGAATGAGTAAAGTTATCCTAGGAATGAGTAAAGTAATCCTAGGGATGAGTAAAGTAATCCTAGGAATGAGTAAAGTAGTCCTAGGAATGAGTAAAGTAATCATAGGAATGAGTAAAGTAGTCCTAGGAATGAGTAAAATAATCATAGGGAAAAAAAAGTAGTCCTAGGAATGAGTATAGTAGTCCTAGGAGTGAGTAAAGTAATCCTAGGAATGAGTAAAGTAATTCTAGGAATGCGTAAAGTAATCCTAGGAACAAATAAAGTAGTCCTAGGAATGAGTAAAGTAGTCCTAGGAATGAGTAAAATAATCATAGGAATGAGTAAAATAATCCTAGGAATAAATAAAGTAATCCTAGGAATGAGTAAAGTAATTCTAGGAATGAGTAAAGTAATCCTAGGAATGAGTAAAGTAATTCTAGGAATGAGTAAAGTAATCCTAGGAATGAGTAAAGTAATTCTAGGAATGAGTAAAGTAATCCTAGGAATGAGTAAAGTAATTCTAGGAATGAGTAAAGTAATCCTAGGAATGAGTAAAGTAGTCCTGGGAATGAGTAAAGTAATCATAGGAATGAGTAAAGCAATCCTAGGAATGAGTAAAGTAGTCCTAGGAATGAGTAAAGTAGTCCTAGGAATGAGTAAAGCAATCGTTGGAATGAGTAAAGTTATCCTAGGAATGAGTAAAGTAGTCCTAGGAATGAGTAAAGCAATCCTAGGGATGAGTAAAGTAATCCTAGGGATGAGTAAAGTAGTCCTAGGAATGAGTAAAGTAATCCTAGGAATGAGTAAAGCAATCCTAGGAATGAGTAAAGTAGTCCTAGGAATGAGTAAAGTAGTCCTAGGAATGAGTAAAGCAATCGTTGGAATGAGTAAAGTTATCCTAGGAATGAGTAAAGTAATCCTAGGGATGAGTAAAGTAATCCTAGGAATGAGTAAAGTAGTCCTAGGAATGAGTAAAGTAATCATAGGAATGAGTAAAGTAGTCCTAGGAATGAGTAAAATAATCCTAGGGAAAAAAAAGTAGTCCTAGGAATGAGTATAGTAGTCCTAGGAGTGAGTAAAGTAATCCTAGGAATGAGTAAAGTAATTCTAGGAATGCGTAAAGTAATCCTAGGAACAAATAAAGTAGTCCTAGGAATGAGTAAAGTAGTCCTAGGAATGAGTAAAATAATCATAGGAATGAGTAAAATAATCCTAGGAATAAATAAAGTAATCCTAGGAATGAGTAAAGTAGTCCTAGGAATGAGTAAAATAATCATAGGAATGAGTAAAACAATCCTAGGAATAAATAAAGTAATCCTAGGAATGAGTAAAGTAATTCTAGGAATGAGTAAAGTAATCGGAGGAATTAGTAAAGTAATATCTGAGGGGGACGTATGGTACAGTAGAAGGTAAAAAGTGAACCTGAGCAGGTTTCCAGGTCTTTAATAGAGGTGTTACACAGGTAAATATCTCAAGAAGCCAACGGCCGATGATGATGATGGACACCTCTATCAATGGTCAGAGTCTGGAGGATCCAGGGTAGCCCCACATTCACATTAGAAACACCATGAGGATCCAAAAAGAAGTGAAGCCCAAGATAGTCTATGATAGGACCTTTATGGTTCATTTCAAACAAAGACAGAGTCATAGGAGAACACGTTAGCTGAGTTAGCTAGTGAGTTTTTAGAGCTGGAATCAAACTTTTCACCACAAACAGCAACAGTGAGACCTGGTTTCTGGTTCAGGCTGCTTGCTCCAGTGTTAGAGGATGCTAAAGTACTGTGCTTTACCACAGCACTCACCTGCAGCTTCATGAGATTTGTTTTTACCAAACTCAATTAATATTAACCTACTGACAGGCTCAACCGGTCCCCGTTCTGAGGGCTGGAATCCAAACAGGGACGCAGTCATTAAAAAAAAAAAGTTGTCCCTGTCTTCTGTTGAGCAGAGTTAACTTGCAGCCAACTTCCAGGTCTAAACATCCCTTCAAACAGAGCTGATGGGAAACTGGAGGTGGTGCCATGGTGACAATAAGAAGCTGATTTGTGAAGTAATATCTGAACTGGTTCTGTATATAGATGTCCTGAAGACCTCGGTATGACGCTGAGATTTCTCTTCAATCCAACAGTAACAGATCAGAGATTATGCAGGGCATAAATGTACATTATATTCTTTCTTTCTTTTATAAACTGAAAAAAGAAAATCATTGATTGTTTAAAAAGATGAAGAAAACAAGGCAGATTTCAGATGAGGTTGTTAACGCTGCTCATGTTGTTCAGCAATGGCTGCAGCTGTTTTGACAGTGTTGTAACATTGACTCAACCCCCGCTATCTAAGCTAACATCTGGTGATGCATGCTTGTTTCACACTTAACAAAACAACTGGCAGACACCGGCCATATTTTCATGATGAGGCTAATGAGGACAGGCAGTCCTGACTGTACGCCAGCACAAGTTGGCATCTGAACCATTTATGACAGTAGAGCATTGCTGACATTCCCGGACTGACCTGACAATGGCCAACAGCTCTCCTGCAAACAGGCTTCCCAACCAAAAAACGAGGAAAACTGCTTCCAGGGCCGTCAAGATGACACAATGAGGTAGCAAACTAGCTGACTGTTGCTTTAAGCCCATTTATGCTCCTTTACGTACGTAAATACCTACGTCCGTTTCAAACATTGACATACACCCCATGCGTCTGTTGTGTTGCCATGGTTGTTCAGTCACTTTCTCCACTAGGGGGCAGTGCTGAGTTCAGAGTTCACTCCCACGAGCCGACGTCAGTTTCAGACAGCGTTCGGAGGTGGTAATGCATCGCTATAAAGATGTTAGGCAGGAGGGGGAGGAGGAGGGGGGAGAGGGAGGTGTGCAGTCCGCCTGATACAACACATGCACAATAACCCATACAAACAGTTGCAATTACTTATACGTGCAATAGTGAAGTGGGAATCTGTACCACCTCTACTGTGTGCAATGCTTGTTTATATTGTTTTATTTAACTTATCTTATTGTTATTATTGTTATATTTATTGCATTCTATTTGCCTCTATTTTGCTTTGTACCTGTATATATTGTGTCTTGTGCTTGTCCTGCTTTACTGTTGGTGTTGTATTGCTGCTGGTACCCAAATTTCCCTGAGGGCTCTCTGAAGGGATTAATAAAGTATTTCTATTCTATTCTATCGTTCACTAAAGTGTCCTTTGAAATAAAAAAATTAGGAATTTTCTAATTTAAAAAAACTACTTAATCATGTGAATTTAATAGTAAATTAATATAATAATACAAAAATTAATTCAATTTCATATAATATTTATAATTATTAGAATAAGTATAATTACAACATTCTATAATATATTTAAGAGTAATTTTACATTTATTATTATATAAGGTATCATTATGAGGGCTGGGTACGTTAACGTGTTAGTATCGTGTAATTTAGCGCATTAATTAACATCATTAACACAGTTTTTTCTTAAACCAGTTTGGTCTGTTCAGTATGTGACGTTATGAGATGTGCTATAAACATCACACGACACGCAGACCAGCTCAAACTGGTTTTAATGGGTGATGCAGGGGTGGAGTTCAGTGTCGTCACGCATTAGAAAGGCTTCTTTGGCTTTTTTTAAATCTCTCTTCCCACCTCTTTAGTTTGGGTGTCAGCTGTTGATTCTACATTGATTTTATTATTTTAGCTTTCCTTTTGTTTTTATGCTTTTATTAATGTCTGGTACTTTTATCTTTACTACAGTTTTTTGTTTGAATAAATTTTATACATTTGACTAATTTCTAACGCATTTTATTCCATAGTTCAGCACCTTGTCAGCGGCTGTGTTTGCTGAACTGAAACTGTTGGTTTTTTTATCCTTAATACAGCTATCCAGCTTTGGAATTTTTTTTCTAAAAAAAAATAGCTGACTGTCTATAAGCATCAGTTTTTCCAGTTATGGTGCATCCTTTATAACAAGTGATTTATGGCTAAGTTTGCTTGGAAGGGCTCCACCTAGCTCTACCTGATATTAAAATGTGATCTTTGACTTGATAAGTATGCTGTGATAAGCATGTGATCATTGCCCAATACACCTATGCATTAGGAGCGTTGCACAATCCAGATTCAGCCTTCGTCTCGACCTGCTCTCAGCATGCTAATTAGGTCCAGCTGGTGGACATCCTCGCTCCTGTCATGGGAGGCAACACGAGCCCGACCATTTATTTCTTTCAGGCAGAGGATGGGCCCACCTCGAGGCTGCTGATGGGGACTTTAGGTGACAAGGCAGGAATATTACGTCAAAGTTTAAAGAGGTTTTTGACACATGGCAGAGATCTTTTCTGTCTTTTATGTCCTCATTTGGAATTTAATGCCAAAATCAAGTTTACAAAAATTTGATGTGTTTGTTTGACATCGTTTTATTTCATCAGCTCTCTTATTTGGCTGGAAATGGATGAAGAATTTAATGTAGGCATGTTGCTGTATTAGATATTATGTATGTATACTAGGGCTGTAAAAATATGTCATGATATTTCCATATTCAGCTACAGGGTTTCTGAATTCAGTAAAGAAAAGAAGTTGTCCAGAGGAGTGGACAGATCCCTCAGATCGCTTTGATTTTACGTACACCTGAAGATGAAATCCTCACCTTTCCTGCAATATTACACTGACGAATGTTATTAAATCATTTATTATTCTCCACACTGGGCTCCAAGGTTTTCCATCATCAACCTTTTCGTTTTCTTTAGCATTGCTGCATGAATTTGAACGTTTTTATTGTCATTGGCTCAACTTGTTCGTAATATTAATTGTAAAAATACTATAAAAAAAGAAATCTGATAAAACAAAAGGCTTTTCAACATTTGCTGTCTTGGTAGCACTTTTGCAAAAACATTGGATAAAAACAATTTTAATCTTTGCTGTCACCATAAAATTTTATCTTTAGAGGAAATAAAAGTTAAATGGGACTGTGTGTTCTTGGACTGCATGTTCACTTCACGCTTGTTGACTCAAACTATCAAGTAGTATTCGTCGGCTTTTGACCGCTGCTCTTTGCAAACATACACACAGAATACTTAGCAGGTAAAATTAGGGATGGGAATCGAAAACCGGTTCCACTCAGGAACCAGTTCTAAATCTTCCAAAGCACCTGAATCGTGGGCGTATCAATGCTCTATCGGTGCAGACAGGTGCTGGCCAGCTCACTACAAATAAACAGACATGCGCGTGTTTGTTGTGTGTTTGTTGATCCAGATCATGGCGACATTTTACTGAGAAACATGACAATGGTACAAGCTCAGATGTCTGCATTGGAAAGACCAGTTTTAGTAACAGAAGATAGGACAGACCTATATCGTTGCACGGAGGAGTACGCAGCCTAATCACTACTCTGCTCCGTTACGTGAGTGGAGTAGCGTACTCTCCGCCTGATGCTTCTTTTCATTTTAATCCAGTCGTCACATTAATGGAATAACTTCCTGCTTTCTGTGGAAGCCGGAGAGTTCACCACTGACCAGCTGTGAGTTTTCCTCCTTCTGGTGAAAATATTCCTGCTGTATCTGTCTGGATGCTGTTAGCAGCTCGTTAAATTAGCAGTTAGCTCACCTGTAGCCACAGGTGTGCTCCATGGGGACTTTAATAGGCTGTCGTCGGGCACATTGCTAATAAAATCCATTCTGAGAGTGAAGTGGTGAAGCAGTTATGGTGGCGTGTTTTGCATTGAGCTTTCTGTGTGTGCATCGGGCCATGTGCAAGCAGAGAGCAGAGCAGAAATGATGTGCAGTTGTGTAAAAAAGGCAAATGACATCACATTGTTTGTTTGTTTAATAAAAGGATAAAGTATAAAGCTGTGCTAAAGGAAAGGTCTAAAGGCAGCTGTGGTGATGCCCTGATATAACTATAGGGAAATACTGTTATGAGAAGCAATGGCCACGTTTACATGGGTTTTAATTCCCCTTTAATTCAGAATAAACATTAAATTGACCTTGTAAAAACCTAATTCCAAATGAAATTCTGAACTAAACGTAAATCCAAAGCAGGTGTCTGGTTTCTGATTTTAAATCCGAATTGAATAAATCCTCACCCATGTTTACGTTCATTCTGCTTTAAATGAATTCGGGTTGTTCTGAGCATGCTCGTTCCCTTGTCCTGTCGCCATGACGATACGGTACTCTTCCTCCCTCCTCAGCTGACCAAAGTGAAGCCGATGCTGGTGTCGAGCTGCTGCTTCAAAACTAGAATCACCTTCACAGTGAAAATGGTTCTTGTTATGTGTTTTCCATGTTGTAGACGAAACAAAAAGAAGCAGGAACCGGAGTTTGTTTTGTTCCGGTAGACGTAAATACGTCACGTTCCCCCGTCCAATCAGAACCCCTCCCAGCCCCCAGATCTAAAGCGGAATTAAATAAAGACGATTAAACGTGTTTTCCATGTAAGACTCAACTCAGAATTACTATTTCCATGTAAACGTGAAGAAGAATACTTTAACTCCAGATTATTTCATTCTGAATAATTCATTTGGAATTAAAATACAGAATGTAACCGTGGCCAACGAGGAGCCAGATGTTGGGATTATGCTTCACTCATTTTTTCACCTGGTGAATCTGTTTCAGGTTAAAGCGGCGGACCTATCCCCGCCCGGGACAATTTACACCTCATCAACAACATTTTCTCATGTAAATTAGCACTGTTAACCCTTTCCTGGAAGAGCCCTCCTCTTCAGTTCTAACTTCCAGCTCAGGTCTCTGTTGTATATTTGTTATGAAATAACTTGTACGTCTGCGTTTTCAGATCTCTAATAGCGGAATGATTTCACACAGCAGCTGATCGATCAGAGTGATCAGCTGATCGAAAGATGGGTTGCCTTCCACTGATCTGTAAAATCAAACAAAAGAGTTTCAGTAAAAACTCCAGTGAGTTATAAACAGTCTTCTTTTATTCTACGAGGTGTAGAAGCCGGGAAAAAACCTCCAACACCGCGGCACGTGGGCCGGGTCTGACCTGCTCTGGCTGCGACTTCTAAATAGTTGTTCTAGCCTCTCAGTAACCAGGGTAGACTGGCGTTACAGTATAAATATTGTTGCCTTCTTTCCACGTGCAGCGTACATGTGGTTGACAGAAGATTCCCTTCATAAACTCTGCTCAACTTCCTGTGCAGAAACTCCAGCGCTGTGCGTGTGTTTCAGTGCACGTTTCAATGACGTGGACGTTTATTCCTACAAGGTCCAGTATGACGTAAAGTCCAGCATGGATCCATCTCTGCATACCAGCCTTTACAGAACACTCCCACACGATCTGATCCAGAACGACGGGAATGCAAACACAGAACCGAAAATGACCACCTGCAGCCGAAATAGGTTCTGTTCATACTAAATATTAAAACTTGTTTTATTATTTACTCACATAGTTTCAGGGAATAAATCAGGGACCAGCAAGTCTTTATGATTTTATTTGACAAAGTTTTCGAAAATGCTAATTTTCAAAATGAGCGTCCTGGTCGTTCTGGTGGGCTGAAAACCCCAGAAAATCTAGTCACAATACAGCAGTCAGTGTTTATTTTACTGCATTTGTGGTTGACTTCATGTAAACATACAGAGTTTTATATTAAGTGCTGCATTATTTACCCTTTTCAGAGCAGATCTGTAGCTCTGCCAATTAGATGTTATTGATCCGAGTCATTTTCTTCACATTGTTTGGAGCCGAGAAAGATTCTAAAGTTTACTATTTTTAGATATTAAATAGTCAGACCATTTTTGACAGCGTAAATCTGTGTTGTAGATACTTGTTTCTTCTTAGAAAATTGGGTCAAATTGATACGGGCATTAATTTCAATCAAATTTGATCAATTTCCATCCCTACGTAAATGTAAGCTAGATGTGCTTCTGTGGAAATTTCTTACCAATAAGGCCATAGGAAAGGAACTTATTGACAGAAGTAAGAGCAAGGCCTGTGATTGGTCCAGTGGTGTCCTCAGATCGAACAACTTCCAGGAAGGGCCTCAGGAAAAGGTTGGGTTCAATATCTGAGAGCTCTGAAGAAAAAGAAAAAGAGGACACACACAGTCAAATAAATGCAGCAAAATCCCAGGAACCTCCAGTTTTCACCATCTACTCATCCACCCACAAGTTAGCCAGGGAATGCAGACGTTCGACCCAGTCTGAACATCTACTGAGACACTTCTATCCACCCGTGTTTCTCTTCCTTTCATGGCAAAGGCACCAGTGGAAGTTCACCAACATAAACAAGTCAGAGCAGCAACTCAGGGCATCTAGTCATGTGGACATGACATGAAGTTCAAACTGAGCATCCGAATGAGGAAGAAAGGGGATTTTTCCAGAAAGAAATGAAGACCTATGAGGAGTTTTCATGTGATTTTACACATTGATAGTGTTGGGAGATAATCGCCTGGTCTGGTGAGTCTACATTTAAGCTCTACATTCAGGTGGTGGGGTCAGAATTAGGTGGAAACATCATGAAAGCATGGACCTTAAAGAATCTGTCATCAGAAAAATTACATCTCTAAGCAACACCCACTGATGTCCAGTGGTGGGCCTTACTGCTGCTACACTGGACATTTTACTCCACCATCCAATCCATCCTGACTTCAACAGTCTCTCACTTTCACAAGAGAAAGGAGGTCCAGAGGGGGAGGCAAAAATGTGAAACAGGTAAAATAACAGCAGGGAAAATTAGTGGAGTCACGCATGCTGCTGTGATATGTAGTCCCACAGGACTGCTTGCCACAGCAATACTGGGAGGATTATGGCTTTCTTAAGAGCAGCTCCACTCCAGACATGGAAAAATAACTTGGACATCAAACACACAGAGGATAGTGTCCAACCAATTTCCAAAAGCACACATGTGACTGCTGTGCATTAGTGCGTGATATCCTATACCCCTGCGGCTTGTTTAGAAATCAAATATGAAATCATTTGAAAATTCTCACAGTCCCTTTATCAGCCGCCAGGCCACTTTTAGGCCTTTCTTTCAAAAGCAAATCTCTTACTTTCAGCCTTACTGAATATTTTTTCATCTGGTGTTTTAGTTATTGTAAAATTTGCAACCTTCAAGCTGTTTTGTTTTAACACGGGTAGGATGACAGAGAGCGTAAATTTAGCCAGGACTGCACAAAGAAAACAGACAGCTGCCCCACCATGAAACCACAAAAAACATAAACTTGGGAATTAAATTAAATCAAAACTGGTGTTAACTTGAGAGAGAGAAAGAGCTCCACTGGTTTGATTTGTCCATCAGTGGTCAGAAAACTTTTAAAAGAGGGTTTTAGTGTCCAATTACTTTACAGGGTGAAAAAAGGCATGTTGTAAGGGTGGAAGGAGGGTGCTCAAATGAATCTGTCAATAGATCCTGATGAAGACTTCATCAGAGGCGATCACTCTGTAAGTGGCACGGCTGCGTTTCCAAAGACCACAGATTGGAAAACTCAATTGTGTAGTATTGATCTGGCTGGCCATCGGCGAACGGGGGGCTGACTGGAGCGGTCCGTCTGTGGCCATCACCAATCTTCTTAAATAAAGTCTAAATACAGGCTCTGCTCTTCGGCTCAATCTCCTGGGCTTGTGGAGTGGAGTGAAATAAATAACAGAGGCTGCAGTTGTGGTAAGGCAATCACTCTATAACCAGGTTGACCTCTGGCTGACATTGACCAAAAAAACAGAAAAGGAAGAAAAAAAAAAGCAGGATTAATGTCTAAAGGCTGTGTGTTCAGGGTACAACCTTGATCTGAGAATGCATACAAGTCCAACTCAAGCTTAATTGGTTTTTAAAAAAAAAAAAAAAAAAAGTTTGTGAAATGAGCCCATTACGATTCACGGTGAGCCTAATCCCATCTACCTTCACCGTAGCGGAGCCTCATCTTTCTGCTTGGGGCTGTAGTGTGAGAATCCAGCCATGTGTGGATTACCTCTCCAAATGACCCCAGCAAAGATGGAGAGGAGAGGCAGGAGTGAACCTTTGTCACCAGGGGAGTATATCAGGATGAGGCAGGCTTACCGCAAAACAGAAGCCATCTTTAACACATGCACATCTATTGGCACTGGAGCAGAAAAGGCTTAGAAAACAGGCAACAACAACAGGAGATGAATCTGAGGTGCACATGCACCTTATTGTTCAGAAACAGAGAAGTGTTACCACATGAAGTGATGAAACACAAATGGTCTGTTTGCCATCTTCTTTTAAAAGGAGGCGATGGAGTCACTTCAAAAAGCTGTATAAACCAGTCCGTCTTCTACACATTCACGGTGCTAAGGAGCTCAGCATTACAGGCAAAGATCTTTTAATCACACTTACATCAAAGCAGAGCTGGATTTCACTCTGATGGCATCCACACTGCAACGCTGCAAGTCTGTAAGTCTGCTAACTGATGCTAACATAGCTGACATGAGACGGCAATTGTCCACCAATCAGAAGGTCAGTGGCTGTTTGTCAAGTGTTCCCGGGAAAGACCCTGACCGCACATCTGTGCTCATCACTACAGCTCAGTATGATGAAAACTTTACAGTAAAAGGCACTTTATGAAGGAAACCTCAGTGTTAAACACAGTCATGACAGGGATTACAGAGCAGACTCATACACACTTCAATGATCACACAGTTATTGTGTTAAAGCAGCATCAAAAGAACACAACAGAAAAGACTAAAAAGATAAGCATATTAAATAATCCAATACAGATGAGCCCTTATATCAATACTTAAAATATACAAGAAATATCCAAATAAAAATAGAAAATAATAGAGAAATAATATATTATATAAAGTATAGAATTAACAAATACCTAGATAAAAATATCCAATTTACATATTCAGCTAAAAAGATCAAATAAAAAATATTAATAAGAATATTATATAAAATATACAATAAAATATCTAGCAAAACAAAGAAAAATATATCATGTTTATGGAAAAAATATACAATTAAATTTCTTGATAAAAACTGAAAAACTAGGAAAATATGGGATTTGGTGATAAGGTGCAGTTCCTGTTGCCTGCTTTATAAAACTTGACTTCTTTTACACTGTCAGTCACACTTTGATTTAATGAAGAAGTGAATCAAACAGAGGCATAAAGGGGGCATATCTGCTTGTTGTTCATTGTCCTGGTAAGAGACACAAACCATCACAACTATTTATAATTTACTGATTAAAGAAAAAACAAAAAACAGCCCTTTTTGAGATTTGGAACAAGTATTAATGCATGAAATGATGCCTCTGTTTGTCCAGGTTCCTGTGGATCCACGCTTGCTGCAGGAAAACACCTCGCTGTCCTGGAGATGCTGCTCTACACACAGAAGCTGCTAAGCTGTTCTGGTCTGAAGAAACAGCTGATCCATGCCCCAGATCACATCAAGGGCACTGCTGTAGGAATCAGACTGATAGAAATATGGACAGAACCAATGTGCTGAACATGGTTGCTTAGCAGTCTCCTCCTGCCCCTTTAAAGACCGACACTCTACCTGGACCCAGTGGACAGTGTCATCCTGGAAGCTAGCATCTTTAGTACACGTGGGATTCTACAGCACTTCTCCAACCTCAGCCTGAGCCATGAACAATGTCCAGTGCTGTTTCAGACAAACATCTTTGTTCCCATAAGTAAATAACCTCACTCGTCCATCTCCCTTCAACAACCACAGAGCAGTTACCGCTGAGCTTTGATTTCTGGAGCACTTTTTACACCATTCAGTTGCACTGTGAGAAGCTCCAGGTGGGTGCCTCCACGGCCACCACGGACTAGCTGACCACAGCTTATCAGTTCCCAGAAGGTGGTCAGGACTACGCCAGGAGTAATTTCACTGTTCTGTTCACTCTGAATGCAAAACAAGATCAGGATGAGGACCAGGAACAAGCCTTTAATTTCATACTTTCAGATCAAATAAGAATTTTTTTCTTAAAGAGAGGGGGGATGATTTAAGAGGGAAAGCGGATATAATAACGCAGCGTGTCAGGACGACTTTCAGTATCAGAGGTAAAATGACTGAAGAGTTTAAGAAATTAAAGCAAAGTAAAAACATGAACACCGGTTTAAAAGAAAGTACAAAATACTAATATAAAATAAATATTTTCTTGAAGAACAGCAGTTTAATCCAGGACTGTGATGATGTTTTGTTCTGTTCTTAATCATCTTAAACTGTAAATCTTTCATGGTAAAACTTTTGAGGAAAGGGAAATAAAATATTTAAACTAAGTGGTGGGTTATGGAAATGAAGCACGGACATTTAAGTTTCCTCCTTTCAGACGTGTGAGGAGAAAGAAATGCTGTAAACGTCAGAAGATGTTTAAAATAAAACATCTGTGTCTGTTGTCTTTGTGTTATTTTGTTATTGTATGATTATGTCAGTGTTACATCTCAGAGACATCCCTTTAGTGGACAGCAAACATTCAGAGGAGCCACAGTTCACCAGCTTTCAGTGGAAGTGGGTAAACCAGAAAGACACCTTGTGTGAGGAGCAGCAGGAAAGGGAGGAGTGAATCCCCCCGTCTGACCGACGCAGCGGCCCAAAACCAAACACTGATGGTTATTGATCTGGACCGAACATTAAGAGTCAGGGTCCTTGGTTGCGCTGCCGAGGCTCCTCACGCTGAGGAGAGAGACAACACTTTAACAAGAGCAGCACAGCTAAATGAAATCCAGAGAGAATTCTGCCAAACAAAGTCTAGAATAACAGTATTTTTATCCATCTGTCGGGAGAAGCCTGATAAATGTCAGCTCTCCTCAGTCACCTTTGTTTCATTCATTCTTCTTCTGTACTCCTGGTCCAGTATTCTTCTGAATGGAATTGACATTTGTGGAGGGGGGCAATTAGGATGGAGCTCTATATCGTCAATTCATGGGGCCACACTGGTATTTCATAGATGCCTTGAACAATGCCTCCATGCAAGCTAAACAGGCAATTTGAAAGGCCCCGGAGAAATTAAAACTTTTCCAAATGCTTGAGAGGACTGCTGTAATGACCACAGGAGGAGCGTATTACCTTACGGGCTTCATCAAATATAGTTTGCATTTGTTTTTACTCTTACTGGGTTGAAGAAAGAAGGCAGAGCTCCAAGCAGAGGACTAATAGAATTGCAGAAACACCTGAAGCCTAATCAACCAACCAGTACATTTATCTAAAGATGCCATTAAACAGAGAACTTTTATTCTAAAATACAAAGTAAAAGACCAGCCTGCTAATAAAACAGGTTGAGAACCTAATCACGACTGTTCTTACAACGATCCAGTCTGAAAACACATCGTGGTAATTTAACTTTATAAGTAGGAAAAACAGAGTAACTTAGAACACATTTATTATTACTGGACATAAATACAACATATTTAAGGTGCATCTCCAAAGGGTGGCTTTTAAGAAGACGTTTTGATGCACGGTGGCACCTAAAAGCAGCTGAGCTCATGTAGCCAGTCGTAGCTGAACTCATTAGGTGCGTTTCCATTACCCCAAGAAAAACCTAAATATCGCAATAAAAAATGGTAACGGAAACACCTACATTTCAAAAAACCTCTCAAATGTCGCTAAGAAGGTTCTTATGCTCTTTAATGAAAACGTAATGAAATGAAGAAGCGTAATGAAAACACTTTTTTTGCATACACACATCCTCGGACGTAACGTAGGGGTCACATGACCAGTTCATTTCAAGTGAAGATGGCGCGGTCTGAGTAAACACAGGAGACAGAAATCTTTTACAAATAATTAATTAAAAAAGTATAACTGCCATCCTTGAGAGCAAACTACAGCAACAAATTAGAAATCTCCTTCCTCCTCAGAGTGGAGGCTCGCAGGATGAGACTTTATGAGAATAACGCCTAATGCGCTAATTCAATGGAAAACCTGAAAATCACAACTGCACTTTGTCAAAATATCACTTTTATTTTGTGAAAAAAATGCAGCTATTCTTGTGTACTAAGCTTGTAACCAGACAATTCCACTAGGGGGCGCATTGGAGAAGTCAGCACGGGTAGAGCTTCTGAATTTGTAGGGTGGAAATAAAGTTAAGAAAAAAATTATTTTGGTTATGCAAGCAGGGAAATGGATGCGGAGGAGCTGTAAGCCTCCTCTTTCCCTGCCTCTGTAATGGGAGAAAACGTCTGTAATGCAGCGCTGACCTGCAAAGGTCTCTGCAGCTCTGTAACACAAGAACAATTTGCCCAAAATGCTGTTTTAGATTTTAATGGCAGTTCCTTTTAGCAGAATTGTGTTTCATAACAGAAAGCAGGTGCATTTAAAAAAATGACTTCATTACCAAACTTTGTCTGGGTCAGAGTGTCGGCCACTGTGCTGGTTTGCACCTGTTATCCTGAACATAAAATTTATTTTCTATGCTGCATACTTTGCACAGAGACCACATTATTCCAGTGGGTAGCTGGCCGAGCCCCAATGTCCACTTAATGTGTTTCACAGCCTGCCGTCCTCTCCTCCTTCACGTTCAGTGGACTTATAAATAATGGATGTTGTATTCTGTTGCCTTAAAACCTGAAGGAAAGAGAACTTCTGGCCAGTGAAATATGTAGCAACACAGCAAGAAGAAATTTGGATTATCATGATTTTACTTTATAATTAAATCAATTTTAACTGCAGGATATCATGACTACCAGTCCCTGTGTTGAAATAAATGCTGCCATCTAATCCAAATCAAACCTTTTCATTTCAGTGCACAAATGCTTGTTTGTACTGTAACAATGAGGTGCCCTTCACATGCGGGAGGCGCATATTATCACCTCTATTTCCAGAAAAACAAACACAGGGAAGCAAGACACACAATCTCCATCCCATCTTTTAACCACACACCCTTCACAATCTCAGTTTGTGTCTTGATTACGATGTAGGGTGGGGACAAAATGAGACGGCACACAGCTGGGGGAATGAGGTTAGGAGGGTTTGCTAGGATTATGGCTGCATATGACTGATTTTCAGCTGAGACTGACTTCACAAGCCTGTCGATGAATCACACCTCAACAAAAGTGCAGGAAATAAATGGAGTATGGAGGGCAAAAGAAATGTGGAGAGGTAGTAACAGAAACCTGTGGTGACGATAGTTTCCTGGGTTAACTGGGAGTTCCCCAGAACAAGACCATGCACTGGCTGATGTACAAGTCACATATTTCTGTTGCATTTAGATTCAACAGCACTAAATAATTCAGTATCTAGTGCTTATGTTACATATAGATGTGTGAGCTTTAAATGCGGGACCGTTCAGGGAGTACTTCTGTTAAAAAAGAAGGAAGACATTTTCCCAAAAAGGACCCCAACAAGGCCAAAAACACTGAGGCAAGGCAGGCCAAGCTGTGGTTAAAGTATGTGTGTGTGTGTGTGTGTGTGTGTGTGTGTGTATTATCTTCCTTATTTGTTTCACCTGCTGCACTCCTTCAGCTTTCCACTAATGGCATTCCCGTGGGGGGGAGGGATTCCAGAAACCATGCACTGTACAGGGTGACTCCACTTTGTTCACACAAGACACAATATAGCAGCGGAGCTGGGCTTCACTGCAACCGGCCACTACACTGAATTTATAACCACTATGAGCAAACTGAACTGAGAAAGACCGCACTGAAATGAAAACGGACACCATTTATCCCCAAACCATTAACCAAATGAAGCTTTTAAAGGATAAAAATGGTCATTTTATATTAAAGGAAAAGCTGTGTGCCAGGCTTTGTTTTCACATACCAGTTTCCGAACTGAACAGTTCTGCACGGTGAAAACAATGTGTAGAAATATAAGGTTAGAAATCATTTTAGGAATATCTGATCCACTGAATCTTCTACTGTTAACAAGAATACACAAAAAACACCAAACTGAAGGTCTTCCTCTCCTAAAACTCCACTTGATATCCGGCAACCCAAGCACTATTTCTTTTATTGTCAGTTGTGGCATAAACTGACTTTAAAGCCAAGACTTTGCTGATGAGAAAAGGTTTGGTCACTGTTGATCTGTGTGTTATTTCTACAAAGTTCTGTTAGTAATAAATTCTGCTTTCTTCTTCCGTTCGGCCTTTATGCTGCTAAATCTATTCATACATTCATTTTACACAATTTTACCTCCCAGTCTGACAGCTGAGAAACATCATGTCTGATGCTGACTGGTTTATTTTAAATTTATATATTTTATATCATATATCATATAACTTCATATCAAACAGGTGGACCAAATAAGCATAACTTGGAGTTTTGAGGGTTAAACTTGGTGGACAGTTGGTGCAGAGATGAAGGAAAGACCCAATAAGTTCTGGTGTATCTGTATCATCTTCATTAAACTGGTAAAGAGCACCGATGCCATCATTAGCTAGGGCAGGTGATGCTATTCAGCCATGTGGTACTAGCAGGCGAGTCCAGAAAAAACTCTAATATTAAAACTTTCTTCTTCCATTAGTCAGATTTCCCTTTAAAAAAGTTCACTCAGTAGTTACGTTTCTAAGTTGTACAGATTACTTCCCATCAACACAGAGTTTAACATTTGGTCGACTATGATTTAGCAAATCCAAGATTCCTCAGTCTAAGCTGTTAAGACATGAATATAACTTTGGTTTCAGTCTAAACATGCAATTTTGCTCTTACCATGAAGTAAATTAACTTTTCACCAGATGAACTGTAACTATTCACCAGCATCACACCCACACAAACTACTAAAATCTTTTTATGGAGATTAAATCCAATAGAAAAGGCTATATGTGGTTTTTAGATGCTATATGTGTTTGATGGTAGTTCAGGTTTAACAGATGGATAAAGAAATCTTTTAAAAAATTACTTAGAACTTTTAGTTGGATATGCTAGCAGGCAATGTAAATACTTGTGAAGCATACTGAGGATTTTAGCCCAAGAGCAGGAAAGCCGGTTTCATTGGAGAGCCTGGTCATCCCATTTCATCCCTGCCGCAGTCAGTGAGCCCCTCATTTGAATGTAGCCATTCAGAGTGCAGCTCATCAGTATTAATAGGCTGATACCACTGTATTTAGACGTGATGCTCGCTTTATACCCACCCAGCATTGACAGCAAATCCTCTGTGTGTGTTTAATAAACCACAGCAGTTAGGTGGGATGGCTTAGTTTCAAGTCACCTAATGACTATATTATGAGCCACTGCATTAAGAGGGATTAATACTAATCTAGGCTGTTTCAGTTTACCCTGGGCTGAAGGGGTGGGTGGTTTGGGAAAACAACAGAGCAGTGTGTGATCGCCCTGGCCAGCAGCTAGTCAGTCACTTCCCAAACCACTGTACATAACTGAGCTGATTTTGCATGCTGATCACTGCAAAAGTAGAAGCTTAGCTGATGATCCATCTCCTGAACTGCACACTCTTTAGCTCTTAGCTAATCCAGAGAACAAACGTACATATAACTCCACCCCTGAGCTGTTTAGAGAATGTTTAAGTGTATTTATTTAGGAAGTTACAGATGATAAACACATGGCTCAGATTTTTCTCACAATGCCTAAAAACCCAGTCTGGTCCAGACATGGTCCAATCAGGACACAACTGAGATAACACCACAGCAGTGTTCTGGTAACACTGGCCACAAAATGCTGCATTCGAGGTCATTATTCAACCATTTTTGTTTTCTATTATGAATTAATTCAATGGTTTTTTATTAGTGTATCTGTTTATTTTTGCAGAATCAATTGCTGCCATAACAAATGTTTGATGGTCTGGAGATTTGGGCTATGCAGTGTGGTCTGAAGGTTTAACCTACACAGTTTGGTCTAGAGGTTTGGACTACACTGTGTGGTCTGGAGTTTTGGACTACGCAGTGTGGTCTGGACGTTTGGGCTATGCAGTGTGGTCTGGAGGTTTGGGCTATGCAGTATGGTCTGGAGGTTTGGACTACACTGTGTGGTCTGGAGGTTTGGGCTATGCAGTGTGGTCTGGAGGTTTGGGCTACACAGTGTGGTCTGGAGGTTTGGGCTATGCAGTATGGTCTGGAGGTTTGGACTACACTGTGTGGTCTGGAGGTTTGGGCTATGCAGTGTGGTCTGGAGGTTTGGGCTATGCAGTATGGTCTGGAGGTTTGGGCTACGCAGTGTGGTCTGGAGGTTTGGACTACACAGTATGGTCTGGAGGTTTGGGCTACGCAGTGTGGTCTGGAGGTTTGGACTACACAGTGTGGTCTGGAGGTTTGGGCTACACTGTGTGGTCTGGAGGTTTGGGCTATGCAGTGTGGTCTGGACGTTTGGGCTACGCAGTGTGGTCTGGAGGTTTGGGCTATGCAGTATGGTCTGGAGGTTTGGACTACACTGTGTGGTCTGGAGGTTTGGGCTATGCAGTGTGGTCTGGAGGTTTGGGCTACACAGTGTGGTCTGGAGTTTTGGACTACGCAGTGTGGTCTGGACGTTTGGGCTACGCAGTGTGGTCTGGAGGTTTGGGCTATGCAGTATGGTCTGGAGGTTTGGGCTACACAGTGTGGTCTGGAGGTTTGGGCTACACAGTGTGGTCTGGAGGTTTGGGCTACGCAGTGTGGTCTGGAGGTTTGGGCTACACAGTGTGGTCTGGAGTTTTGGACTACGCAGTGTGGTCTGGAGTTTTGGACTACGCAGTGTGGTCTGGACGTTTGGGCTACACAGTGCGGTCTGGAGGTTTGGGCTATGCAGTATGGTCTGGAGGTTTGGGCTACACAGTGTGGTCTGGAGGTTTGGGCTACACAGTGTGGTCTGGAGGTTTGGGCTATGCAGTATGGTCTGGAGGTTTGGGCTACGCAGTGTGGTCTGGAGGTTTGGACTACACAGTATGGTCTGGAGGTTTGGGCTACGCAGTGTGGTCTGGAGGTTTGGACTACACAGTATGGTCTGGAGGTTTGGGCTACGCAGTGTGGTCTGGAGGTTTGGACTACACAGTGTGGTCTGGAGGTTTGGGCTACAGTTGGGCTAGGGAGATGGGGGTTTTATTTAAAGACCAAAATTAATGTTATAAAAAAAAATAAAAAATAAAAAACAGCTCCCAAACATGTAATTTATGGAATATAACTAAAAATAAATAATAAGGGTTCAAAGGGGTCCAATTTTGGTCAGACTGAAGTTAACTGAGCGATATGAGGGGAAAAAATTAAAATATACCATATAAATGTGTACAGTTTTTGGGGGAGGACATTTATGTGGACTTTTTTGTCCCTCGAAAGGGTCACAAAATGACCCAGAAAGGTTCTAACTAGGGCTGGGCAATATATCGAGATATATCAAGAGATTTTAAATATATTGAGACTTTATCAGACACAATATAGAAGGAAGCAATATCGTGACAAAAAAATATATATATATATCGAGATAAATATCGTATATCGTGATTTAGGTAAAAAAATATTGAGATATAAGATTTGGTTCATATCGCCCAGCCCTAGTTCAAACGTGTTCTACCAGTAGGGTAGGGTTCACACTATCTAAAGTTTATTCACACCTTTAAATCCTGCCATCTCAAAGTATTTATACATTTATTTATTCATCTCAAACAAATTGAGTTTACAAACATGACACAATTTAGTCAGAAAAGGAGCAGTAACATGAAGGTCAGTTGCATTCACATACGAGCTGTCCATATGCAGGATGTTGCCCTCTCCATGGCAACACATGGTGACTTTAGAACAACAGAGGCTTACAAGGGACATTTCTAGCCGTTGATGCCACACAGGCTCCACGGCGGGGAAACATTAAAACCTATCGGGTTATCCCCACGGGCCCACTGAAATGCTCTGCTCAGAATGGCTGGAGATGGCCCGAGCTGGCTTAGCAAACCAAGGCGACAACTGTCATAAATTACTCCCCAGTGGGCATGCATGTCAGCCAAACTGGGGACAAGGAGCGACAGAGCTGGATCCAATAGACCAGAGGGCCAGGAGGGCCGAGAACAGTCAAGTCATTGCAGTTCCTCTCTCTTATAAATGAAGACTGTATAAACAAAGTGCAAACTATTGCATTCTGTAAGTTTTTTCATTAACCTATCTATGTCAAAATAAATAACATCTTCAATAACTATTCAACCGTTAAATAGTCAACCTCTTTAATAAAGCTGTGAAACTTTTCAGCTTCCATGAAATCTAAGTTAGCTTGTTTTTCTTAGAGTGTCAGCTTGAAGAGGGGCTGAGTGGCCAACGAAGAGAAAGAAAAATGAGCCACTTCAGTGCTGTTCAAATGGCAGTTCACTTCCCCAGATGTAGAAAGTGCACTTCCCTGGGGCTCGCTGTTTGTCATAAAACATCTTTCAACACATAATTTAGCCAAACTTGAGAGGCAGAATGAGGAAAAAAAAGAAATACAAACATAATTTACTAGTTTGTTGGAGTGCAACACTGAGACTGCTCACCAGGAGGGAAGTAATTTAACACCAGGCTGCAGCAGGGCCTCCTCGGAAGATATTGTGAGGTAATTGTCAGACAGCTGAGCAAATGGGGTGGGATCCAGGGAGCGCATTATCTTTACAAATGTGTGACTAAATTTTGCACTGAAACTAACAGAAGTTACTGTAAACACAAAATCCTCAGTCTAAGAGCAAAATACACACAGAACAGGCCTGAACACACCTTATGCTGGAGTTATACTGGAGCAGCGTCTGCATCAGGTCGGCTTTGCATAGCTGACGCAGATGAAATGTGTGTATATACTCGAGCGTAGAGTAACAGCATCATGTGGCAGTTCCTTTTCTACATCTGCAGGTAGCTGTAGGGCTGGCTTAGTACTCTCCTTCTCCACCACCTTGGGAGGTGTTTCCCATTGTGACCTAAAGGGTCTCCAGTCCATATTCTGATGTTTCTGTACTGTAAGACAGCCCAGGGGTCCTGCCTGGTGTGGTAGACCTGGGCCTCGATTGCCCTGGAACTCAAGGCTTGCTCCTGTGCTCCCATGATTAGCTCCTCTGTGTTGTCCTTCAGTCCAGCCCTCTCTAGCCATTGGTAGGACTTGTTCATATCCGCCACTTCGGCTATCTGTCTGTGGTACATCCCATGCAGGGACTGGTAAGCCATAAGAATCAAAAGTCTACTAAATAAATGCTTGAAATATCCCACTTTGCATACAATGAGTCTATATAATATATTAGCTTACTTTTTTAAGTATAATTACTGAAATAAATTAAGTTTTGCACAATATTCAATTTTTATTGGTTTCATATATATATATATATATATATATATATATATATATATATATATATATATATATATATATATATATATATATATACACACACACATATATAAATATATGTATGTGTGTGTGTGAATAAATAAGACCAACAGGTATTGCCAGCTCTAAATGTTGATGTTTTGTGTGTAGTTGTGTAGATTTATTCTTCCCCATAAAGTGGGTTTCTGCAGTGCAATGTGTCTCCCACACACCAGTCCTGTTCTGCACACGCAAGGCTGCCCCTATCCAATCCGACTGGCATCACGGCCATGGAATGCTGAAGTCCACATTTTTCCCATTCAGCAAGGAAAAACGGCCTTTCAAAGCCAATCAGCTAGAAATGTTGCTTTGTTTTTATTTTCGACTGAACTTCCTGGAACCTATTATGGAGCTGTCAGGGATGTATATTTAGCTATGGCAACACAGGGCCTCCTCGCCCCTTTGCGCCACTGGTCATGTCACCTCTGATAAACAGAAAAACAATTGGTTATCCCTTTTGTCACCTTAAAAGAAAATGGCGTTGTGTGTGTCTGGCTGCAAGTGACAGATACGATGTTGAAGGCGACATGAAGCATCACTGCTAGCAGGAGTGGAGAGGTGTGGGAGAATTGTATGAAACATTATATGTCTACTTTCCCACCAACACTAACAATGGTCATAGACACTAAGATATATTGATCACATCTGAGATTCTTTCAATTAATCCAGTCCCATCAATTCTATCCTGCAGTGGTCACATAAATACACTTGTAGTGGACAAAGCACTGGATTAGCATCAGTATACAGTGGCTGTTTAGCATCAGCTAACACTTAGTGGAGTGTATGAAATATAATTTAATCCAACCATTTCTAAGCATTTTCAACCACAAAATCATCCAGCTCCCAAAGTGCTGAAATACAAAATCTGATAAGCTGTATTTCCATGTAATATTGTTTTTTTGTTTGTTTGATTGTTTTTATTTGAATCTAGCAGATTTTATATGATGAGTCATTGGACCATGCTCCTCTGTAGCCATTTTGATGTTATTGATAACATACACAGAACATATATTTAACTAGCATGAATAAATACATGACTGCAGCTTACCAATGTCACTGAAACTGTGTGAGTCCCATCAAGAAATACTGGGATATAACTACAGTAGCATGTTCTCGTTACTTTTGCTGGACCACTTGGGGGATCCTTGTGCACGCTAAAAAGTGTGTCACATGAGAGCCAACAAATACAAAACCAAAGCTGTCGTGCCGATTGTTTAAGATGGTTGATTCAACTCGTGCAGCGAGCAGCATCGATGAATGTTCTCTGTGGCGACTGACCCACCTTTGAAAATGCAACTGCTGCTACTAGTCACTGTCAGTATTTAATCTCTGGATGAAGTTTTTCACCCACAAGTCAGGAGACTGTTATATCTGTTCATTCCTAGAAGCAGACGATTTCATACCAAATCTGTTACAGCCCCACATCCATGCATGTATGTTTAGTATACTCAGATTACTTGTGTGATCATAGACAGGTGGCTCGCCAGTCTAATGATCTGACTGGATGGTCTAAGTGCTCCTCTCTCCCTTTGCTGACTGGACTGTTTTTACTGCCGTCAAATGTCAAAACGGGTCAAATTTGAGTTAACACAGTTTAATTACCCTAAATATCATTCTTTTGGCTGGAAATTTGATAACTTTTCCCAAAGTGACCTAAAAAAACATAGAAACAATTTTGTATTTGTTTAATTTTGTACAGGTGCTACAAATCTTTGGACATTAAGGCTGTTCTGGGTCATATTTTAACCAGTAATCTATTTATCCAATCCATTATATGTGACCCACATCTATAAAAATGGATTTTAGATGCCCCAGTGTGGGTCACATAAAGGAAAATGATCCTTAAGAACCTTAAAAAGAACTGTCTGTTTGCACACATAGGCATGGTGGTTGTCTGGAAAACTAAAATAGTGAAACAGCATAGGACTGATCATACATGGTGCGCGAAGGGAACATAAGTCATGCAAGTCAAACGGTGCTGTGACACAGACACAAAGCATCTGTGATGTAATATAATAATGATAATAAAATGAACAATTTAAAATCAGTTTGGGTTGGGAGGATGACGGTGGGGGGTTCATGACACTAAAAAGGTGCATGAGCTGTAACTAATGTAAAGGCAACAAGACATAATGTGCAACATCTCTTGGTCTGATCTTCCAAGATGAGGAGGTTGATAGTGGTTTGGGAGAGAAAGCGCAGAGTAGAAGAGCAGGAAGACTTTGTCTAGCAATGGAATTAGTCTGGATGGTATTACCTTAGCTTCCAGTACTAAAGTGAGGAACCTGTTCTGGAACAGGATTTGTCCTCTAACTCGCATATAAAAAAACAGGTTTGTAGAACCACCAAAATGAAGAACATCCTGTCTCAGAGTGATGAAGGAAATCTAGTCCATGGATTTGTTCAAACTTCCAGATTGGATGACTGATTCCTGATTATTTTTCTGAAAAATCTCCTGATATAAAATGCTGCAGGGTTCTGATGAGAATTATGAGGAGAGATCATATTTCTCCAGTTTTATCTTCTCTTCATCGACTTCCTGTTAAATCCAGGATAGAACTTAAAATTTATCTCCTCCTTCAGTTATCAGATTCCTCTGGTGGAACCAGCTCTCAGTTTGGCTTCAGGAAGTAGAACCTTCAGTTATCAGATTCCTCTCGGCTTCAGGAAACTCCCTCTCTACCTTTCAGATCATCTTTAAACTTTCCTTCCTGATTAATCTTATAGTAGATCTGTTCCATCCCTTTAGTCCTGCTGCTATAGGCCGAGGCTGTTGGGAGACGTCCCATGATGCACTGGGCTCCTCTCTGCTGGGGGACGTCCCATGATGCACTGGGCTCCTCTCTGCTGGGGGACGTCCCATGATGCACTGGGCTCCTCTCTGTTGGGGGACGTCCCATGATGCACTGGGCTCCTCTCTGTTGGGGGACGTCCCAAGATGCACTGGGCTCCTCTCTGCTGGGGGACGTCCCATGATGCACCGGGCTCCTCTCTGCTGGGGGACGTCCCAAGATGCACCGGGCTCCTCTCTGCTGGGGGACGTTCCATGATGCACCGGGCTCCTCTCTGCTGGGGGACGTCCCAAGATGCACCGGGCTCCTCTCTGCTGGGGGACGTTCCATGATGCACCGGGCTCCTCTCTGCTGGGGGACGTCCCAAGATGCACCGGGCTCCTCTCTGCTGGGGGACGTTCCATGATGCACCGGGCTCCTCTCTGCTGGGGGACGTCCCAAGATGCACCGGGCTCCTCTCTGCTGGGGGACGTTCCAAGATGCACTGGGCTCCTCTCTGCTGGGGGACGTCCCATGATACACTGGGCTCCTCTCTGCTGGGGGACGTCCCATGGTGCACTGGGCTTCTCTCTGCTGGGGGACGTCCCATGGTGCACTGGGCTTCTCTCTGCTGGGGGACGTCCCAAGATGCACTGGGCTCCTCTCTGTTGGGGGACGTCCCATGATGCACTGGGCTCCTCTCTGCTCTCTTCTTCTTTCTTCTTTCTCAGCAGGATTCCCTGGATTAGAGTAATGCTGCTGGTTGACCCTCTTTTCTGTCCTCTCCACCCCAACCAGTCAAGGGAGATGACCGTCCTTCCTGGTTCTGGTCCTGGTGGAGGTTTTCCTTCCTGGTTCTGGTTCTGATGGAGGTGTTTCTCTCCACTGTCTCCTGGTGCAGCTCAGGATGGAGGATTTAATCAAAGAGAAGATCTGATCCAATCCGTCAGTTTCCTTAGGTAGATCTTTATCTTTATTTTATATCGGTTTAAATTAAAACAGTAATTAGGAACTGGACTAACGTGGATCTTATGACGGATTTGTTTTAATTGGATTATAACTGAACTACAACAAATTGGATTTAAAGTTCCCTAAGATGACTTGTCCTGAACTGGTAATGTATAAATTAGGGCTGTGCATCTTCACTGGTCTCACAATTCGATTATGATTATCATGTCAACAGTTCCATTCAGCGATGCAACAGTTTGTGTTGCATCCTCAGTTTTCTTTATCACTGCACACTGCTGCTTTCTTCATCTATGAATACAAACACAACTATGAACTCCTTGTTTATTTATAATTATTTCAGAAAACAATCTGAATGTTATTTCAACTTCATTGTTGAACTTTATTGTTCCACTGCTGGAAAATTAAGAAACATTACTGTAATGTGACATTGTTGTTAGAACTGCTTGCAGTGAAGCAGAGTGTGTTTTGTCTCTTCAGCCTTTCCACAGTCAGTTCAGACACATGAAAGTTAAGATGTTTTTTCCACGTTCTCCTTTATGGCCAGAAAACATTTGCCTGTATGTATTCTAGTCAGTTTATAACTGAACACTGAGAATTTTGCTGATGTAAACATTTGTTGATGGTTAAGGTTGTTTAAATCTCTTTAGTCCTTTTGCACATACTACTTACCAGCTTGCAAGTGGTATTTTCCATAGATGTTAGCCTTAAGCTAACTTATTGGTCTTTTTACATTTTCATGAGTAATGTTACAATATTATGACAATGAATGTATTTCCAGTGAGAAACTGATGTATATTTTTTCTATGTTTGCTTAGTTTTACAGTTTTCCTAAGAAAAGGTTTCAAAACGGATTCCACCTCGGATCTGCAGCGCTGTTCCAGCAGCTACATCACTCCGCACACGAAAGCATCAGCAGAATATATACATCACATTATTATAATCAATTATGTTTTGTTGTTGCATCAATGCTGAATCGTTCACGTCTGCATCATGATGCATCATAGAAACCAATAAATTTAACACCACTAGTATAAATAAAGCTGAATTAAATTGAATACACTGTGATATTGGTGGAAGAAGCAGCAGTGAGGATGTCCTTTAATAAAAACAGGTATATTGGAGAGTAACTTGTATACAATCAGATGTGGCTACATGATGATATTTAACCAAAGACCATCTACAGGATTTTCTTGTTTGAGGCTTGTTGAAGAGTTATGTTGGCATATAGTTAATTCTATCATTACATGGACAGTAAAACCCTCAATAACAGATTAAATTTACCCCCATCGACAGTGATGACAAAACGTTTGAAAGGAGCAGAAAGGTGAGTGTCCTGCTCCATTAAACATGTTCTCATGCTGTACGAGCACCACAGCCGCTGATGTACTCTCTTCTTCAACACAAACACTACCTTCTGAATTGTGTGCGGCAGAATACCCAGCTGTTGGGGTGGGGGCAGGGCATAGAAGTGCATCACAATGATGGCTTGCCATAGGAATGTGTGTCAGCCATTGTCCAACAGCCCTTTCATGTACTTTTGTTGACATAAGTTGGTTTGAGCGTCGGTATAAGCTAAAAATGATCCATCACCACTGCAAACTGTCCAACTGCACATCATTTAATAGCACACATATCAGTATTTATGCAACAGTTTTAAATTAAGCAACTAGGTGGTAGCATTCTCCCGAAACGCAGCAGCACCTGCCAGAAAGTAATGAGTTTTTGTTGTTGCTGTTAGGTCAGAGAGCATAATATCTAAATCCCCAACCAATGTGTCTGTGCTGCTGAGTATAGAGGAATTTGTTCCTTAAACTCTGGATTAGTTTGACCAACACTTGACATCAATGTTAACATTAAGTTCACAAGTTCATTCCCCCTTGACCTCTGAGTGTGACCCTCTACCCTACCAGACGCAGACCCTACCTCAAGTCTACTAACCCAAACAACCCAGCCCACCTCCACACACACACACACACACACTGATCCCATCCAGGTCGTAAATTTAGTATTATTTCACCACTCATGACATGGTCAATTCCTGCAGGTTTAGCAGGAATTTTTACAATTTAAATCCACCATACACATATCTGCATAGCTGGGATGGCTTTTAGCTGCCTTGACCATGCAGACGCTGGTCAGACTGGGAGGCCGAGCACAGACTGTCGTACCTGTCACACAGGGATTATGTACCACAATAGACAAACCTAGGGACATACATCTCTAACAGATAGTCACTATATTATTACCACCTGTGGAAAGACCAGAGATAGATCACATGCATTTCTTAAGTGTCACACTTTTATTTTAATATGTTGTTTATTTTCATCTTAGAAGTCTAGTATTGGATATTTCTAATATAATAACAATAGTAAAATGTCTTCACCTGATTCAACATCTGATATGTTGTTTATGTTCTGCTGGCAGTAAAAAACAGCTTGATGAGATTTGAGAATCATTGCATTCTGTTTGAATTTACATTGTACACAACGTCCTGACTTTTCTGTATTTAGGTTAAAAGTACAAAACAAAATCAAAAGCTAAATCTATAAAAGTAGAGCATAATTGTATAAATTTAATGAATCCCTACAAACATTAACTGCTTAGTAGCATTAGTTTCATCAGGTTTAGACCTGTGGCTCTTTACTGACCTCTTCACTGTTTGTCCAACAATCAGAAAAAAAGTTTCTAAAGTCCCAAAAATCTTTCAAACAAATGTGAAATGATACTCTACAAATATCTGGATGTAAACCCACTTCTATCTGTCCTGCGATGGCCTGGTTACCTGGCTTCGACATGCATATGCCTGCTCAATAAAAAGAACCCTAAACAAGCCTTTAGTGGAAGATTTATAAGTGGAGGATTTTTCGGAGTGAATTCGACCAGTATAATCCTACTGAATTGCTTGACGTGAAGACTTCTTACTGCTTATATGTAAAAACAAACTGGTTTATTTTTTAAAATAAAGCATGCACCCCATCCTTCAGACCGATAAACTGAAATCAAGCTGTTTCTTTGTGCAGTCCAGTGCTTGGAAACAAACAGAGGAATGGAGCAGTGAGTGAACATGCATATTGGCAGGTCTATTTTGCTTTCAGAGCAATCAACACCTTCTTGTTGCCACAGGTTGTTAGCATGTCTCATCGTCAGCTGTGCTGGGCCACAGCGGCCTGCTCGGCTGCCCCCCTGTCAGCACGCTGGCTTTTGTCAAAATTTGTTATCAGCAGTGCTGATCCTACTCTATTTAAGAAGGGGTGCGTCAACAGGTTTAAAGCACTCCTGCAGCATGTGTCGCCTCCTTTTGATTCAATATATGTGCTTTGAAAAGTGGCCAGTTGTTTAATCATGCTCACCACCCACCCACCAATACATGCATGCCCATGAAGCGAGCCCGTCCACCTCTACCCCGAAGTCACCCTCCTGCCATCCCTCAATGGGAAATTTTTGACCCATGTCACCTTTACAACAAGCACACAGTCCTTTCAAACCCCCAGCTGCAGCCCAGAAATAGGATGGCTATTTTTAATAGTGGTTGTCCCCTCTGGGGGGACTGTCTTGTGTCCAAATACTGTTTCAAGCTCAAACGGGATGGAGATGACAACCATATGGATGATGGGCATAATTTTGTCAAGTGCCTGAATAAAATAAGAGTATTACCCTTTCCATAACCAGCAGGCAAGCCTGTATACTGCCAGTTTTTTATATAATAACACAACCTCAACTCAAAATGCTGGGTCTCTGTGTATGTAAATGTAAATAAAACCAGAATGCAATGATTTCCAGACCTCATCAACCCATATTTTCTTCCCAGTAAAACATAAACAATCGATCAGATGATGAAACTGGGACATTTTATCATTTCATGGAAAATATGAGCTGATAGTGAATCTGCAACACGTCTGTAAAAGTAGTTCCAGGGTGGTGTTCAGCACGGTGTAAAAAGTAGTTCCAGGGTGGTGTTCAGCACGGTGTAAAAAGTAGTTCCAGGGTGATGTTCAGCACGGTGTAAAAAGTAGTTCCAGGGTGATGTTCAGCACGGTGTAAAAAGTAGTTCCAGGGTGATGTTCAGCACGGTGTAAAAAGTAGTTCCAGGGTGATGTTCAGCACGGTGTAAAAAGTAGTTCCAGGGTGATGTTCAGCACGGTGTAAAAAGTAGTTCCAGGGTGACGTTCAGCATTGTGTAAAAAGTAGTTCCAGGGTGGTGTTCAGCATGGTGTAAAAAGTAGTTCCAGGGTGGTGTTCAGCATGGTGTAGCATCTCTTCTTCTAACATGTCTGGAAACATCTGGGAAGTGAGGAGACCAGTTGCTGGAGTTTTAGGAGAGGAATGTTGTCCCATTCTGGTCTGATGCAGGATTCTAGCTGTTCTACAGTCCTGGACCTTGGTTGCTGGATTTCTGCTTCCATGATGCTCCAGATGTTGTGTACTGGTGAAAGGTCTGGACTGCAGGCAGGCCAGTTCAGCAGCCGGACTCTTCTCCTGTGAAGCCATGCTGCTGTGATGGATGCAGGATGTGGTTCAGCATCGTCTTGCTGAAATCTGCAAGGTCTTCCCTGAAAGAGACGTTGTCTGGATGGGAGCAGATGTTGCTCTAAAACCTCCATGTACTTTTCAGCATTGATGGAGCTTCACAGATGTGGAAGCTGCCCACGCCATAGGCACTAATGCAGCCCCATCCCATCAGAGATGCAGCTCTTCACCTGTCCACTGATAACAAGCTGGATGCTCCCTCTCCTCTTTAGTCTGCAGGACACGCCGTCCATGTTTCCACAAACTAGTTCACATCTTCATCCAGGTTTCCACTTTGCCTCAGACCATTTTAAATGAGCTTTGGTCCAGAGAAGACGGAAGAAGCTGGTTCTGGATCCTGTTCACATCTGGCTTCTTCTCTGCATGATGGAGCTTTAACCTGCATTTGTGGATTTCAGGGTGAACTGTGTTCACAGACAGTGGTTTCTGGTAGTCTTCCTGAGTCCATGCAGTGGTTTACAGTAGAGAATCATGTCTGCTTTTAATGCACCCTTGCCCTAGCATATATTAATGCTATTATACACTGTAGATGGTGGGATCTTCAAAGTCTTCACAATTTTACATTGAGGAATGTTTTTCTGATATTGTTTGACAGTTTTTAGATCTAGTTAGTCTCAGATTGTTGAACCTCTGTTTATCTTTACATCTTAAAGACTCTGCCTCTCTGAAATGCTCATTTTATACCCAGTTGTGTTACTTTTCCAATTTTTGATAGAGGGGTTGCTGCCATCAGATTAAAAATGTCTCAATTTTAACATCTGATATGTTGTTTATATTCTGTTTGGCATAAATTATGTGTTGATAAGATTTGGAAATATTTGAATTTTGTTCTTACTTACATTTTACACAGAGACCCAACACTGTGGTTGTTCCAATGCTGGTTTATCCACCAGGTTTGCCACGAACTAGACAACAAAGTACAGGCTTTTCAAGGATAACCCCCACCTTTTTGCATAATGAAGCACTTGTGTGAATTGACCAGACACACTGAGAAGAGGGAAAGACCAATCTGTGATGACAGATTACAGAAGTCTGAACAACAGATCATTTCAATAAATATTCCTGCTTCAAACAAAAAATTGTAGTCAGTAATACAAATCTTACAACAAAATAAACTATGTGCAGTGCAGGTTTAGTATCTGTGAGAATCCAAGCTTGAGACCGACAGCGGTGCAATGCAATACTAATTGGATATGTGTATTACATTGTCTGTGGTCACAGCACCCTTATGGGGCATGAAATAACAAGCAGCTGTGTGTGTCAAGAGACTTCATGTGTGTGTGCTCAGTTTGTCTCCGTGTGCGTGGGAGGGATAGCTGCTGAGAGGTTTATTAACCCAGTCCATCAAGGCAGAGTGGGATTCACACTGAGACACCAAAGGCTTAAGGATGTGAGCGCCACACAAGCAAGACAGCAAGACAGTTCCTCTCCGAAATACTAATACAGGCCCTTATTTTCAACCACAACAACTCCAACACCCCCTCCCTCCAAAGCAGACCTCCACACCAGCATTGCCTGCTTCCACAGCAAGTGAGCTGTGTGCTTTGATTTGACTGGCTTTGCTGCCCAGCTGAGGAGATTATCAACAACAGTCTCCATCCTTTACCACTGACGTTCCAGTGTGATTCATACTGCAGAGTTTTGTATGTTTATGATAATGACCAAGAGGGCAGCATGAAGTCTGGTTTACAGCCCAGCCCGACACTACCCCATATAGCTGTCAATATGGAATAACAGCAGCAGATTTAAAGATCCTTTTTTAGTCCATGTTTACTACTAGCATAGCAACGTGGTGGTGAGACCATCAACTATCCATGACTTATGAAATGTTTTTAAAAAGATATAACACAATCTTAAAGTGGGCCAAACAGTCTTGTTTTTGTTGTCTTATGTTTTAGGTCAGAAACTTTCAACCTGACCTCTGCTACAGAAGAATTACAAAGCAGTCTGCTGCTGGTAAACAGTTAAAAAAGCCCGGTAAACACCTGTGATGACTGATGACTTTTTCCATTCGCAACGTGCAGATCTTTTCCATGTCGCCTGGCTAACCGTGAGCTTTAAAGAATCCATGGTGAAACTGTTACTGTCTCACGACTGCAGACACACCAGTCCCAAGAAGCCGGTGCAGAACTCTTATCTCTTTACAAGGCAGGTGAAATAGAGAACAATGTGTTTGAGTTAGTAACACAATATAGTAATGTTGTGTAACAATTACTGAGTTGGACATAGCAGCCATGTCAAACGCATCCACAGGCTTTCAGCTTATCAGTAGCCTAAATCACCTGTTCAAGGGAAAAAAGAACTAAATAGTTTTTTTCTTCCATCAACCACTTCCATGGGGGAAAAGCCACAACAGAGTTTGTGTCTGTTTTCTGACTCCACCTCTTCGTGTTTCTGCTTCTTTTCCCGCTTTGATTCATGCACTGTTGGCTGTTCTTGCTTTACATAAAAAGTAGTTTCCCAATTTCTCAAATCTGTTTCCTCAAACCTCAGCTAGAAAACAAGTTCCTACATCTACCATTTCTGCCACTTTCTTTGTCACCTTCTCAACAACACTGTGCTTCTAAATCTAGAATTATGATTAAGCAGATATCAACTACTCAGCAGGAATGTTGCTGATAAAAAAGTTAGTGAGCCAACGCCACCTTAACATCCAAACCTGCAGTTAACTTAATTATCAAAGTTTAATTTAACAGATCAGCAGAACCAGAAATGAAGGTTCATGGTTGATATCTAAACTTCTAGGAAAACCTATGTGAGTACCTGTTGCTGTAAGAAGCCAAGAATAACCAAACTTTGTTACCTGAAGAGCACAAGTTGTTTTGTTATCTGGGTTAAACTGGGATGGACTTCTGGAGAGGTCCTTAACTGGTTCAGGTCCTATTTAGAAGGCCGGAGTTATTTTTTTACGATCGACATGAATCTGAGCGAGTGGCCATGACTTGTGGAGTCCCCCAGGGGTCAGTCCTTGGACCTCTTCTGTTCAACTTGTATATGCTCCATTCGGGTCAAATCTTACAGAACTTTAGTATTAATTATCAAAGTTATGCAGATGATACACAACTTTATGTGTCTCTGTGACCAGATGACTGCAGTCCAACAGACTTATTGTGTCAGAGTCTGGAGCAAATAAACACCTGGATGAAGGAGAATTTTCTCCAATTAAATGAAGACAAAACGGAGATTATTCTGTTTGGTAGCAAAGTGAAGAGGGTCAGCATTGGTAAACACCAGGAGACTCGGGCTCTTAAAACCACGACCAAGTTCATAAACTTGGAGTTAGGGCTGCTCAATTATGGGAAAAATGATAACTCCGATTATTTTGATTGAAATTGAGATCTCGATTATTTAACACAATTAGAAAAAGAAAGAGAGATTGGGGGGGGGGGGCAGCCAGTGTGATATTTGAAGCGTTGCCTGTGGTACTACAGATAGCATCTTTCCACCACGGTGAAATCCGCGTCAATAAAATGTAGCGCGACATTTATATAGATGGTGCGGCTTGACCACAGGTCCGTAGTGGTGGCGAAACATCGGACTGTAGCCACGTCCTTCACACCACCCTCATCATCCAGGGCAGGACAGAGCTCCACTAACATGGAGATGAGATGGCAGTGATGCCGTTTGTCCAAAGTGCTGATGAGTTTCTTAAATCCCGGATTGTTCACTGTGTTAATTAAGAAAAAAGTTCTGTTTCTTTATAACATTTGTCTCTCTCTCTGTTTCTGGGAGCTGGTGGATTATTTAGTCGCGACTCACAAAAATTGAACATTTTTCTGTTTTCTTGCAAGCCCCCGTGTGCACATCTACGTGAAAGAATGCAACATTTCACATGCACTAATGTCGCCTGTCGCTTGGCAGCGATTTTCCCCTCATTGCGCAAGTTCAACGTTGCCTCCGCGTGTCCAGCCCATAACTTTGTGTGTTTGTAACTCGGTTTGAATAAAACCAAAGCAGTTGGGGCTGTGGGAGGAGTCTGCAGCAGAGGGCTGAAAGTGGCGCCCGATTTGCAGCTGAAAACAGCACAAGAGGAAACTGAGAAGGAGCAAATAATCAGACCATCTCATTTTTATGATCGTTGAAAACCCAGATCGTATTTAAGATTAAAATTGGATTAATCGCCCAGCCTCAGACCTGACTTTCAGCAGCCACATCAAAGCTTCACTAAGAAGCTTTTTACCAGCTCAGAAACATCAACAAAATTAAAATTTTAGTCTCCCAGAAAGACCAAGAGAAACTCATCCATGATCCATCTCCAGTAGGCTGGATTACTGTAATGGTCTTTAACAGGACTTCCTAAAAAGAGCATTAAACATCTGCAGCTCATCCAGAACGCTGCTGCTAGAGTTTTAACCAGGACTAAGAGATCTGAACACCAGTTTTGAAATATTTACACTGGTTTTTGCATGGTTTCCAATGGAAAAATGAGAAATACTTCTTAGTTATTCTTTGACTCTTGGTATTCTTTGACTGTTAGTAATAAATCCTGTTAAAAGCCAAGACATTAATCAATACACAACAAAATACAACTTTATTTTATACCCCCCAGTTAAGTGATGTTTGTCATGTGTATAAAATGATATTTCAGGGTACAACATTCACAGTAAAGAGCCAAAAATATACATGTACTGCAGGTCATGTCAACAAAATTCAAATGCCACTAACTCTGCCTCGCCTGTGGGCTAAACTTAGAGATACACTCATTTACACACTGAAAACCTACACCTGACACCTTTAGAAATTGTCAATACCAGCTTGTATAGTCAATCTTGAAAATGCTTTTCAGCCAATCAACATGTCACCGCGTTCCAACCATGAGCCTGTTTTTAGAGCTGACCTCCACCCAAGAGTTGGTGCTGGATTCAGAGGTGTTGAAACATCCCAAACCCACATAATACCCACTGTTTTATTAATGATCCAAACTCAGCAGTGGTTAATTAAAGCCACACTCAATTCAAAGCCCAACAGCTAAGGTTGGGTTTGGGTTAGGGTATCTTTCCTGTGGTGAACCCTAATTACCACCTCATAAGAATATGCTTAACAGAACATTAAAACACAATCCTGGTTGCACTAAATCCTGACATCCAGTCAGAGCTGACAGCACAGGGAAGGTCTAGACCTTAACTGATCCGCTCCAGACTGTGTGGGCCAAGGCTACAGAAGCTAAAGACACACCACTTTGTTGGAGGAAAACGCCACAGAGACCAAAGCATAGCGCTTTATAATGCTTAATTTTCCAGGCCTTTATATCCCATCCAGGACGTTTACAATCCAAATGTAGTTTTATTCAGAGACTCTATCTGGTAAATCCACAATGATCCATGATAACAGCATTATTTATCACATTTCACCATAAAAACATCACCATCACTACGATGTTGCTAAGAGACCTCTATTTAGACCTGGACATGATGATGAAGCCACTTCCTGTCAGACTTTCCACCAATCAGAGAGCTTAGATTGACGGTAACGTCCAATAAGGAGCAGCCAAAGATCAACCAGTGAGCAGAAAGTTCTATGTGTGTGTGAAAAGAAGAAAAATAATGCTCCTCTATGGCTGGAATAAAGCCAAGAAGACGTTTCTGATGCACGGTGGCGCCACAAAGCAGCTGAGCTGGAGTTGGTTTAGTGAGGATAGCAGGTAAATAGTGGCATAGCAGCATAAAGGCCGATCAGAAGAAGAAAGCAGAATTCATTACTAACAGAACTTTGTAGAAATAACACACAGATCATCAGTGACCAAACCTTTTCTCAAGTCTTGGCTTTCAGGAGAAAAAATATTGTTATTGAAACAAACACACAACAGAAACTATTTCCATGTTTCCACTTTTTCCTCATTTCCAGTTATTCCTGCTACTATTTACCTGCTATCCTCACTAAACCAACTCCAGCTCAGCTGCTTTGTGCTATCTACAGTTATTTATGCTACTATTTCTTATAGAAAGAAAATCAACAGCATTTACAAGCAAATCTGAGCGAAATATAAAAACTGCCTGAGCATCAGCAGCCAATCACTGTGAATGACATTAAAAACTGAAATCTGAGTCAGCCGCCTCCTGCTGAAAGCCTCGGTGTGAATGAGGAGCACGCTCTTTCCAGCCTGTCCTCCACCTCTTCTTCCTCTTGTCTGGGGCCCGGGGGGGGCTAGTTTGTTTTGTTCACGTCTTGTCCGATCTTCCTGTCAGCACATTCAGCTCCTTCGACCCTCTCTTCCATCTAACCCCTCAGTTCCCCCAATGCCTACCCCACCCCCCACACAACAAGCACCCCAGCCAGGATGATTAATAGCTCTCTGCTGGGACTCTCCATCCACTCAGCACATTGTTGAGAACCTATGAAGCAGGACAACAGTTGCATCTCCCCTTCACACTGGGTCTAAGCCCTGCCTGTCAGTCCCCGGTTAGGGCACTGTTAACTGGCCAGATTTACGGCTACTAACCAGCACTAGGTGGCAGCCTGTCTGGGAGAGGGACCACTCCAATTAATCACAGCCATTTTAATGGGGACCTCTGCAACTGACAGGCCAAGTGCTTGTCATTGTACAACACCTGTATAATCCGTGGCATCTCTCCATCAACAATCAATCATACACACTGATGCAGCTTCTATTCCGTAGCAGCAAAATGTTTAGCTGGAAAATAATGAAGAACTGAATTATGAAGTCAGACAACATGGTGTCATCAATAAAACTAGCTAAAAATGACATGTCAGGTTTTCTGTAATGCATGGATTATAAGGGTTTATATAAAAGATGATCTGGAAAAGTGGAAAATGTTCATCCATCACAGCAACAACAGACACAATTAAAAATCGCAAAGCTATATTTTAAAATAGTGGCTAGAGTTCAACTGTTCAATCAATCAATTCAGAAAAAAAGACCATAAAGTGCACTGCATGTCTAAAACCAGTGTGATGATCATTTAGAAAGCTTGTAGAGAACATCACATTACTACAACTTTAATAACCTATAGTCCAGTCATCCTTCATCATGTTACCTCCGACTTTTAATCATCTAAGTTTGCATAAGGCTCAGACTATAGTTAAACGGAGATGGTGACATCAATCTTCAGCATAAAAAGGTCATAACGAGATAAAACATCTGATGCTTCAGATCGAACATCCAGTGCTGTTTCTGTATTATTCATGTCTGCAGCCACGGCCACGCAAATACAACTACTTATTACATTTTATTAACGTCAGCAGGCCTGAAACCTTCGGCTGCATGTCACTCGTGCTTCCCTCCTCACACACTCCTCACACACTACTCACACACTCCTCACACACTCCTCACACACTGCTAAAACATGATGGAATATTTAACAGGTCAACCGATGGACGGCAACAAGCAGACGAAAAAAGTTTCTCATTTTTTAATGAAAAATACAAGAATTTCCTGCATCTGCCGACAAACAGCTGAACCTGGTGGAAAAATGTCAAATAACTTTTCCACCAAATGAACTTCTGACACTGATGAATGAATTTAAAGACGTTAAACATGATGGTCCTGGTTTTACTGGAAGTCGGGGAAGGTTGAATCTGACTCCACATAAATAAGAATCACATAAAATCTACTTGGTTGTTATTGACATATCCAGGACCCTAATCACACCCAAGCCCCATCCCTCCTATCATTCATTATATGGATAATAATAAAGTCTTTTTGTTCTTTTTTTTTAAATAACTATAGTTTTCATTCAAACATTTCCTTCTCCTCTCAGGTCTGAAGAGAATTAGGCACAACCCTTGTAGACCACTCAGTTTGACTTTTTCATTTCTCTTTCTCTCTAATTACGATAAATAATAATCATTTTTACTTTGTTATTATTTTATTATCATTACTTTACCATTTTCCTCTGGGATTAATAATTTCATTAATCCTGATTGGAAAATCAGTCTCAGCGGCCCGCCCCTGCGGAGCAGTTGGAGGGTTAAGGGCCTTGCACAGGGGTCCCACAGAGGTGCACCTCCAGACCCAAGCCCACCTCTGTAACCACCAGGCTACCATTTCTCCCTTTATCAATAATATTTTATCATTTGATTATAATTTCTTATTTATTATATCAATAATAATGCAGTAATAATTAAAAAAATTAAAGTGTTCATATCCTGAAAATGACTGAACGTTTGATCATTTTGAGCAAGTTTGAAATAGTTTTAAATGATTCATGAATAAAAAGAAATATAAATAAATACATATTTTTTTTTTAAAAAAAAGTTGAAAACGACCAAAAATGCAAAAGTAGAGTGTTACGATTTTCAAAACTAATAAAATGAAAACTAAAATAAAGAACTTTGTAAAGTTGATGAATGAAAAATAGAGACAGCTCCTCCCTGCATCTTTAATCACACACTTCAAGGCTTTATTTCCAGGTCTGTGCCTACTTAAACTCTCCTGATGAGACATTAATGTAAGCGATGTCTCCACCCGCTCACTTTATTGTCTTTTGACTGTGTCATATAAATAACACTGACAGCAGGAATGAGAATTTAACCCGTGATCTGATGCTCAAAGCCAGGAGACACGGAGGCCACAGAGCAGACATGCTAAGCATTGCCATCAGGCAGATTCTCCTTGCACACAACGCCCTCGTGAGTAAACATTTTTGCATAAGTGGCTAAGCGACATGAATTATGGTTCAGCCTTCTCAGCATTTGCCAGCTGCCTTCTGCTGGTTCAATTGGGGGTGATATATGTGTAAAGATCAGGTGGCAGGGAAGAGGACAGAAGGGGGGCACAACCAGATTCCCAGTCCCCACGGCCTCCCTGTGCCGGTCCGACCACAGCTGGGGACTGATACAACACTTGACCTTGACATGAGACAAAGAGGGACGTCCAACCTGCTTCTTCATGACTGATTAAAATGAGTGATGACATCACCAACTCATGTGGAGACATTTCAAGACACAAGTATCACTGTGTGTCTTAAAATTAACAATCTGTTTAATCAAACTACAAGATTAAACATGAATACCGGCTTTTTTTAACTACATCACCAAATTAGTACTGCCTTTTGCGCTGCTTTGGGGTAAGCAGAATAATTATTATAAAGGTCAGCTGGAGAGTAATCACATCATCCTCCAGCATCTACTAGCATGCCCCCTGATATCTGCCTCTGGAGCAGGGCTGGTGATTCCAGTCAATTAGAGGTGTGCTTGTGAATTTCGTTAGTGTCTGGATGAAAAAGGAGAAAGCTGTCAGTCAAAAGGCCACTCTGGGTATGTATCCAGGGAGCTGCGAGGGGCTCTAAACCTGTATTTGTATGAATAAAAATGAAGGGATTTAAGAGCACAGTTTTTCTTCTGCAGACTTGTCAAAAATCTGACCTTCGCTGCAGCGGAGGGGGTTGACGATGAGGAGGATGAAAGGGAAGAATTGAAGACTTGAGATGCTGAGGCTCAGTGGCTTCTGCATAAATAGGTGAAACTGACCCAAGTGAGGAAAAAAAAGAGCGAAAATAAGATGTATTTCAGGAATGAGGTATAGTCCACAGATTTATTCAACAAGAGACAAAGACAGGTTTTTCTTTGTGATGACAGTCTTAGAAGAGAGAGACCCGAGTAAGATGTCAAGTATAACACAGAGACTTCATCTTGAGTTTAACAGAACGCTTTGCATCCTCGTTTTTGGTCTTCGGAGCTAATCTGACGCGGAGCAACAAAACAAGACGGCTCTAGCTGAATTTGACATGGCAGTCCATACAGTTCTTCAAGGTCCAGTTATCCACATGTTCACTAAATAGAACTGATTAGCCATCCTGGAAAGAGCCGCCAGATGGAAGCAAATCGTAGTATTTGAGACCAGATTGTTCAAAAGTTGACTTTTTAAAACAACCCACCGTCCAGCTAATCTGAAAAGATTTTTTCATGCTAGTTCAGAGGCTGTGATGCTGAAGTGGTTTCTCCTCGTACAACGGACTCTTTCCAGACCTGTTATGACGAGTGAACGTAGTAAGGGTTACCAGCTGGTTAAGTTGTTTACCACTGCGATCAACTGATTAGGCTCTCCTAAACCAAACTGAGTGAAATAACACGCCAACCAAAGAGGCAGTGTAGAGGATGCAGGGCAGGAGAAAAGAGAAATTCAAACCGTTTCTTCCAACCGTTCTGATGGGAAACAAACGCACCTCGGACTTGTCTGTTTTGTTAGCTAGCAATCTCACAAGGATTCAAATAGAATACAGAGAATTTAGTACGACATGTTTCACCACAACATACCAACATGGCTGCAGAAACAAGCTGACAGCAGGTGACCTGGTGTATGTTACGGTGCTGTAACATGTCACGTGATCCGATCATGGCAGTGTGAACACAGATCCGTGTAATCTGTCAACAGCAAGACTCTGACAGAAAGAAAAAAAGAAAAACAGAAAGATGGATGGAGAGTCAGATCTAAGACTGAAGCTACTGATCAGGTGTCACAGCATCCTTCCAGTCAGGATCATCTGTGACAGTTTCTCTACTCACTAACTAGATGATCAACTTTAACAAGAACTTTTAGTAACCAGGTATTTATCAAATAAATTAGTACGTATACATGATGTTCTCAGCTGTTTATGTGTGAGATGTCCTTCAGAAGTCTGTGATCACGCCAGCATGACTGATCATGTGACATTTTTAAAGCACCTTCGCATAAGACCAGCTAACCTGCAGCTACTGTCTGCTGTCTCAGTAAACCAGAGATATGATGTTTTTTATTAAATAAATAAAAATATTTATCTAAGAGTAAAACTGGGACGGACAAGTGATGCATTTCTTTAGAAATTTTTCTCATTTCATGGAGGGGTAAAAAGTGGTGTTTCTTGGTTGTTATTGTAAGAAACAGCCCTTCTTCCAGTGGATATGATGATTTTTGTGTATTTGTAGTCCAATATCTGAATAAAATAGGTTAAAGTGGAAAAAGAAGTTATCACATCATACAGCAAGGTGGTTCTGAAAATAAAAAGAAATGTCAAACATGGCTGGGGTAAACGTTTTATGTTGTATATAAAGACAAAAACAAAAGTATTCAAACAACCAAAACAGTCTTAGAGCCTCGAGGTTTTCAGGGCTTGGCTGACTTGTGTGAAAAAGTTTAAATGTCATTTGTGGTGATAAACTCCTTCCACACCACTTTAGAATAAATAATATTTTCATCTGGAACTAAGCTGCTGAAGTCGGAGTGCAAAGTTTAGTTCTTGGCTCCTATATTTTAATTCCAGTCATACAGGTTTATCTTCTTAGGCGGTATATGATGTAAAAGGTTTGAGAACTACTGGACTACATTATATAGTTTGGACACAGCAGCATGTGTTCAGTCAGAGGCTTCTTTACGTATGCAACAAGACAGAAAGATGCAGGTCATACCTGCCAGCAGCCATCACCCTCTAGAACTTCAACTGTGGGAAAAAAATTATTAAAATAATAATAATAATAATAATAAAACATAGTGTTAGTTTTCAGAGGATAAAGTATTTTCATTAAATTTATTCATTAACTTTTATTGCTCAGCAGAAAATAGATTATTTCTACATTATGCATCCTTTAGGTCCCTTAGAACCAAGCGACAACCACCGGCGGTAAAATGTGCATTTTTTAAGATTACTATTTTTGTTGTTGTTGTTGTTTATCACAATGCTATTTCAATGAGGAAATAATCAAGCCCACAATGAGGATGGCTGACTTAAGTCATTACAGTATTCTCTTACACAAAGTGCAGAGTTACTAAAAGCTGCAGAGAACTGAGATGCAGTAGAGGGAATTAATTGTGTGGACAAGGCGCTGCTGAGTGCTCACTTTGATTGGATGACAAGGGAGGGTAACAGAAAACTAGAAAATTTCAAGAAATTTTGATAGGTGCCAATCAAGTGGCAAACTTACATTAAGGAATGCAAAAAACTGCAGTTCCCCCCTCGTCCACTAGGGGCTCCAAAACAGAGCAAATCCCCATTGACTCCCATGTTAAAAAGACCAACTTTTAAATCCTGGTACAAAAATCCCTTTTTTTTCTAACTTATTCGTTTGGATGTTATTTAATCTTGAAATTCTGCCTAATTAGGGGCGTGTCCTTTTGATTGACATGTATCCAATATCCACGGCAAGAAGGGAGAGTGCAGCACAACTGTGGTTTTTAGCCGGCTAACAGCGCGCCTTAGCTTTAGCCCGCCTACTTCCATTAGCTGGTTTTAGCTCTGGGTTAGCTCGGTTAGCTCTTAGCTACAGGCAGCTCGGAGTTTGATGGGTGTCAATCATCCACCCCCACCTTCACAGTCTCCATCTCAGCTCCACCTCTTTGCCCATTTTTGGATTTTCCGGGAATGACAACACACCTGGTGCTGCCAAGTTAGCGACGGTGGGAACCGCCCACTGAGTTTCAATTCAGCTCTGCAGAAACGTACCGGTGCCGTCACAGAGGCTCCGTCCATCTTTTATATACAAAAAACAAAGAAATTTCATCCAGGAATGAACTGAATATTCAGTCAACAGTTCTTATACTTGCTCACTCCGCACCGTTCCAGCTAGAACTCACTTTAAAACATAAATAAGTACCTTAATTTATCCTAAATAAAATGTATGGAGCAATGTGTTCTACAAGTGTTAAAAATACCAAAAACACCATCATTTTGCTCCAAACCAGTACAAATGTAAAGACAGATGCTGGCCTCAGAGCTGTGGAAAGCACTCAATTATATGGGTCTAATGAGGTTAGGGATGGAGCATTACATATCGGGCCCAATCCAAAGCTTGCCATTTAAATCAGAGAGAAGGCTTCCACTTCCTGAGCCTGATTTGCTTGGCTGACTGAGCAAGGTGGAGCTGAGGCTTTACAACACATGGTCTATGGCTGACCCTTCGTCCACTGTGCTGCCATTGTTCAGGAGGCGAGAAAGGACCTTATATTTTCCAAGAGTTGAAGGAATTTTTTTTCTTGCTTTCAGAAAAGAAAGACAACACTTCCTTTCCCAGAACAATTTATCTCTCTGCTTGACAAGACTCCCTGCTATATTTACCCAACTAAAATTGCAGATGATATACCTCCAGCTGCAGCACTCTCCACCTCCATGGCACATGGTCCTGTCAATCACACTAGCTTCAACAGAGCGCACTGCCAGAGTACTGAAACCCTCAAACAAATGCAGCAAGCTACAAAGATGGAAAAGGAAAAAAAATAACAGAAAAAGAGAGGAACTGAGAAATCGTGTGGGGACTAATTCATATTTCCTTAGCTGGTTGGCAGAGCTACACAGCAGAATGAAGGGAATTACTGAGCTTTCATTAAGCAGACAGCTGGGCCACTGCAAAGCCCCGAAGCAGCAGCAAAACGCAGCCCACCCGCAAGATTTTTCACCAAAATATCATAACATGTCTGTGTGAAAGACCAAGCCAGAGAGATCTATTAGCCTGTGATGGTGCTGGAAAACTAAACTGATCAGCTTCTCAAGGCCTGAGTCCAGCTCTGCTGTGGTTACTGTTTACTCCATGTTGTCTCTTATCAAGGTAACCTCTGCGGGGGTTCAACCTCGGCAGATTTCAGCTTAAAGACAGAACGAAAAAGTCTTGATCTTAACTTGTTATTTAATACAAATCAACTTGCATTCTGGTCAAATACAGTGACAGAATGGGGGTTAGTGATTTGATGCCAGAAGAGGCTTCCAGGGAGAGGAAAAGGAAAGTGGAGGGTTAACTAGAGCCAGCAGCGCCTGTCCATCTCACAGCGGCAGAGGAATTCCCTGGAGGAGAGCTGCAGCAGGGGGGGCTTACTCCTCTGTAGCTCCATGTGCTGCATCTTTCTCATTGCTCACATCTTCTACAAGTGGAGCTGTCGGGCTCTGGGAGCTGCCAGGACTCTCATGGCAAAGGCATGCAGGATTGTCCTGAGAGCCAGCTTGGCTCTCTCAAACACCACTGCTGTACAGACACTCGAACTCTAAGTGATCAGTTGGCACATTAGAAAAAGTGTGGTTAGATTGGAGCAATTTTGGTAAAAATGTGGCTCTTTCATGCTTTCATAATATTTACAAGTATTATCTTTGTTCCCCCATCCATTCAAATCGGTATCTACTTGTTTTATATAGGACAGAACATGATGACAGCATCATTTAGAAAACAGATCTGAGTATTACAAGTCAGATTATCAGCTACTATTACTGACTACAGATTACTGACAGGATAACATGGCGTTGTCACAAGTAATAATCATGTTTATTTTTAACACATTAATGCAAAAACAAGTTATTACTCATGCCATATTAATAATCCAAATTTGGTATTATCTCGACAAGAAAAGCTAATTTTAGGCAATTAGATGAACAGAATCCACCAAAAACCACTTTATCCTCCTTACTTCTACGATTCTGACAGTTTTTCAGCCTTAGATTTAGAGGATGGCTGCAGGATGAGCCATATTATTTATCACACAATTTACCACTCAGTGTTGGAGGTAGTGGCTCATAAGGTTTAGGAACCACGGCTCTGTGGCAGCAACATACAAACATTCGGAAACAAGTGTCTCACAATTTACTGGCAAACTTTAGTCTATTATTGAATATGTGAAGAACTTGAGGAGAGGAAAGACGTCTGATATATATATATATATATATATATATATATATATGTGTGTGTGTGTGTGTGTGTGTGTGTGTGTAATGTAAATGTAATTTTTCATTCATTCAAGTACAATCATATCTTAAAAAACAAAAAATTGTCTGACTACCTCAGAATTTCGATCTTCAAAAATCAGACAACAATCCAGATATTCTATACTTTCAGAAACACATAACTCTAGATAGTAGTACCTCTTAGGCTCTTTAGTGCCACTGACAAAAAATTTAATAATTTTTAATCCGCATATGCCATTTACCACTTTATTCTTTCACTGACACGATAATCAGTGATGGGAGTACCTTCTTTTACGTTTTTTAGTAACGGGTGATCTAACTAATTACTCTTTCCATCGTTACCGTCACGGTTACTGAAGATGAACTGTTACTGACACCGCATTACTCTTGTAAGTTTAGATTAAGTTTTGTTTTGGGTGAGTGATATGAAACTAGAGAATACACTCAACGCTTGAGTAGAGCTGCCATGTTGTGTAGGGACCGGGTGCAAGCGAAGTGGGTTCACACTTAGTATCGCAGAGTTTTCATTTTATTTAAACCAGCCAATCAGCTGGGGCATCGGCCGGATGACCCGCTCGGATCCAACGGCTTGTTCATTGAGAATGCTCCTTTTCCACTGGCAAACGCTTTCCTTCTCACTTCATCACTTCCCCCCGGGTCACCGCCCGGCTGACCGTAAAGAAGCGGACCCTCTTCCCCCGGGTCACCGCCCGGCTGACCGTAAAGAAGCGGACCCAGTGGTGACCCGGGGGGAAGAAGCAGACCCTCTTCCCCCCGGGTCACCGCCCGGCTGACCGTAAAGAAGCGGACCCAGTGGTGACCCGGGGGGAAGAAGCAGACCCTCTTCCCCCCGGGTCACCACCCGGCTGACCGTAAAGAAGCGGACCCTCTTCCCCCCGGGTCACCGCCCGGCTGACCGTAAGGAAGCGGACCCAGTGGTGACCCGGGGGGAAGAAGCGGACCCACATCCCCCCGGGTCACCACCCGGCTGACGGTAAAGTCAGTGGCGCACCACACACAAACGAGCAGGAAGTAAAGGTGAGTCCAGTAAAAACAGAGGAAGAGTTTTAATCTGGAACCACAGACATGAGTTTTCCCTCAGAGATAAAAGATGAGAATGTTGTGAGAAATGTTCATCATAATCACAAACGTTTTTTTAATGGTGGCTGTAAGCAGTTTGAATCAGGAGAAGCTCCTCTCCTGAGGAGACGAAGACACAGTTGAATAAAATGACTGCTGTTGGGCTTTGAATTTGTTTTATTGTAAATTTATTTACACCATGTGACTGCTTACTACCATCAGTTAACAAAACCAGGCCTGGTGCATTTAATAATAATAATGGATTAGATTTATATAGCGCTTTTCAAGACACCCAAAGTGTTTTACTCTGTGTCCTTTATTCATCCACTCCTCCCTCATACCTGCTGATGCTGAGCTACTTGTGTAGCCACAGCTGCCCTGGGGCAGACTGACAGAAACATGGCAGCCAATCCGCACCTACGGCCTCTCCGACCACCACCCAACATTCATCCACATTCAAACACCAGTGATGCCGACACTGGAGGCAAGGAGGGTTAAGCTTCTTGCCCAAGGACACAACGACAGATGACTGGGGGAGTGGGAATCGAAGCGCCCCAAATAAAGAAATAAAACTTAATGCTGGGAAACCCTGCGATTTCCAGATGATTTGGTTAAGAAAATTCCAAAACACTGCAAGGTTGACGAGTGTAAAAGGCTCCTGTTTTAATGTTTTTCAGTGGAAATCTTCAGAGCACGTGAACAAATATTTCTTGTGTTTAAGTAAGAATTTGGGTACTAAAACACACGCTCTCTAAGGTTTATACAAATAGATTTTTTTATGTTTGAAAAGAAAAAGCCTATCAGAAAAAATGTGTAAGTCTTTGTTGAACAACAACAGAGCCATTCTAAACGCTGGGCTAGGACGTCATTACGGTAATTTAGCAGAGTGAACTAAGCTTCTGTACCTCGTCTCACTTCTGTTTTCATGCTGTGAGAAGAGATTTTGAACAATCTCAAGTCTTTTCAGAGGGAGGTCATTACTACAGATTATTATATGAACCCCAATTCAACAGCAGAAAATCCATCTAGAAATATTGTTATTCCAACATTAGCAACTAGGGAAAAAGAGGGAAAATAAAAACAAAAAACAAGGGTTTTGTTAACAAACCCGCAGCAGCACTTGTAAAAATCCAAAAACTGACATTGTGTCCAGTAACAACTGGATATGAAGTCATTCTTCTCCGGACTGGTGAGCTGAGCTTTCATATAAATATGTTGTGGATTCATTTCAGGTTGTGTGGACAGATTATTCATAAAGCTGCAGGGTGTGAAAGACGGATGGCATTTAATAATCTTAGTCTGCAGTTTTTAACTGAACTCATCACCTGACACCAGACAACATGTCTCCCTCTACCAAACGCACCTTTGATGCTGTTGAGTATCTCCTTGAGTTGGCCAAAACTGTTCAGTAATGGGTCCTGTTCTTCATCCTGGCCAGAGAAAAATAAAAGAGCATTAAGGGTAAAACCTTAACATTTTTAGTCACGAGTTATTTTCCTCCAACTTTAAGCAAGTTAAAAATCGCTGAATGCAACGTACCAGTGAAGTATGGGTATTCCATCTGGAGTTCCTCTTTATAGCTCCAACAACAGTGGTGATTTCACCTTGGACTATGTAAATACTCTTGTCCACCATGCTGCTCTTCTGAGAAGAAAAGAAAAATTAATAAGAAAGGAGACTGTTTTTCCTTCCAGTTGACCAGACAGAAAAAAAAATCCATGTTACAGAACTGTGTATGTCTGTAGTGTTACTCACTATTCAGTCACCAGATCTACAGGATTTCTACCACTTTTCATTTAATTAAACTCTTTTACTAGTCTACCATCCAAACTACCTGAATTTCTAATCTTTAACTCAAGTAAATATGCAACAACATGATGAAAGCTGGACATGTGCCGCCTATAAGCCGACTGCTTTTCAATGCCACAGACACAGTGGGTTCTCCACAGTGTCGGGAGGGTACGCTCACATTCATTTAACACCCATTAACACCCACATCTACGGAGCTAGGATGAGGACATGAGTTTTCTAACTTGTATCTCCATATTTGTATGTTTAACAAGTACAGGTAATAATAAAAGTTACATGCATGTTTTACTTCTGCCAGACTGAAAATACAAGTCTGAAAGTACCATTTACTGGTATTTTCTAACTTACAGAAGTAATATATACTTGTAGATTTGATTTGGATCCGTACTTGTTACTACATTCATAAATATGGAAATACAAGTTGTAAAACTTATGTTGAAATCCTCGCTCCATAAAGTCTAAACTGAAAATCTGAAGTTGTAAAATGTAGAAGAAAATTAAGACATCAAGCTTCAAGTCAAAGTCTGGGAATTCTTACCCCTATAACGCATACTTCCATGCCTACCTGGACAATACCTTAAACAAACATGGATAACCAAACAGAATCAAACTGACATGGTGTTCATGTTTGACAAGCAGAACAGCTCAAAATGGCTGGATTAACCTTTTTCTTTGTGTCATCAAAGTCATATCAGATAAGAGTCTTATTTTGCAATAAGATTTATGAGTGAAAGGTCTGGGGGGACGGAGGCGTTGACATTCACCGTGGGCAGTCTAACCACCAGATCTGGTTAATGGTATGAAAGAAAGAGGCTGAGACGCAGACGCAGGATTAAACCTGATCATACAACTCTGTTCAGAATCTGTCAGTAAATAACTGATATCAGATGTTAAGTAACACTCCGCTGCCAGCAGGACAGACCTGACAGGTGACCACGCAAAAACAAACAACTTCATTTTAAATGCAGAACGCAACGCCCGACATCCGTCTGGAAATCAACGATGAGCTGAAATCTCCAGAGCATGACAAATACTCTGACAGGGCAACTCAGACAGGACCAGAGGAAAATGAAAGACAAACACCAGAAACTGGTATGAGGCGAGAAAAGATCCAGAACTTCACTGCTTAGATAAAATAATTGGCAACTAAAAATGATGCAGTTTGGATATATTAAAAACAAAAAGTTTAGCACATTTAAAATATTTTTTTATCATTACTTCCCTGCTTAATGAAATATCTGGATTATTAAAACATAATAATCTGAATATTCTCATAAACAGCCAATTATACTTTCATCTCTATTCAACAGTCAACCATCCAACAGCATCGACCCAAACAGAACAACCAGATCAAACATGGATCCAGGAACCATCTATCAGACGTTCTTCATGAGGAATTGTTTCTATTTTCTTTCTCCTAACAACCAAAAACACTGATTATAATCTGATGAGGAAAATCAAACATTTGATGTAGTCAGACTGTACTAAGCTGGTTACTATAAGTAATTAGTAAAAAATATTTGGTTTGAGACTCTAAATAGGAGGAAGGTTTCCACTAAATCCAGATTTAATGTCTACAAACTAGGGCTGGGTGAAATGGCCTTTAACTGATATTTACAACATGGACACGTTTTTAAAGTTTTTGTTACTTTTTATCTTAAAAGGCTGGAAAACTGTCAGAAACTGCAGAAATAAGGAGGATAAAGTGGCTTTTGGTGGCTTCTGTTCACCACTTTGACAAAGCACCTACATGTCTAAAATAAGGTTCTTTAGCTGAGATAATGTCCAATTCAGATTTACAATATGGCATGTGTACGCTATAACTGCGCACAGCAAACACTGATCATCTCCAGGTCCGATTCTCAACCCCAGAACTGATCCATGAAGCAGTCAGGAGGTTTTACCACATGCTGCGATGAACTGCTCGCCTCAGTCATCCCACCTTGTAAAGGAAGGACATCTTATATCCCTTCCTCTGGTCGAACACCTCCAGGAGTAGTCTTTATAAACTCTGAATCAATGACCCTGGTGTATCTCTCCTCCAAGCCCAGAAACCAGCCGTTTCCTTCTCTAGAAGCTGTGGAAACAGAAGATAACAAGTCGTGGTTTTTCCCCAGGCTTTGGTCTGAGGGTCGCGCTGCGGTGAGTCCGGTCCAGTTCGGGTGTGGAAGAGAAGATTTCCTCATAGCCTCTTGCAGAAGTTTAGAAAAGAACTGCGTAGATCGTGGACCTTCAAATCCCTCGGGGGGCCCAATCAGCCGCTCCTCCTCCTCCCCTCCAGGTCAGTTAGCTTAGCCTTTAGCTTCTTGTGATCAGTTTGAAGCTGAGTGCATAAAGTTTCTACCTCCTCCAGCCGCTGGTGAACAGTATTTTTTTGTGATAACAGTCTGTTGTGGTGGCTAGCGGCAGTTGTTCGGACTCCATCTAATTTGTCTTTAAGTTCTTGCAAGGACATCTTGACCTCGGGGAGCAGGACAGATCTGTGGTCAGGTAGTAGTGCTATAATTACACATTTGCCGACATGGGTGTCTCGGACTTTTCACCTGGTTTATTGTTTTTTGGTGGTTTATGTGTTAAAGCATTTTTAAAAATGTGTGTTAATTACACATACCAATCTCTTTGCATTAACGTGTTAGGTTTAACAACACTAGTTTTTCACATTGGTATCAGTTTTGTATTATCAGAGCACTTTATGAATATCCAGTACGAGTACATCCACATGGTATCGGGCTGATACAGATACTGGTATCAGTATCGATGCATTCCTAGTGAACATGGGCCAAGGCTGGATGCTGGTGATCTTGGGGTCCTTAGGCAGAACTGTATTTAAGGCAGACATGATTCTCTACTGGAAACCACTGCATGGACTCAGGAAGACTTCCAGAAACCACTGTCTATGAACACAGTTCACCCTGAAACCCACTAATGCAGGTTAAAGCTCCAACATGCAGAGAAGAAGCCAGATGTGAACAGGATCCAGAAACAGCGCCATCTTCTGTGGACCACAGCTCATTTAAAAAAGCACTACAGAACTTTTGCAGGTTTTCTCAGTAACATGGCCCCTATCAACGGCTAATTCAGCATCCTACCTGTCCTGTGAGATCTCTCTAGCCAGTTCAAGACAATCTTGACGCTCGCCTTATCTCTTGCTTTGTCCCTTTCTCTCTTCCCCCTCTTCCTCTGATGTCTTCTTGCATCTCTTTGCTTAATTAGCCACGATATATATTAAAAATAGCTAGTGTGTTTACTGCTTGTTAGTGTGTGATGTGGTGCAAAAAGTGAAACTAGGCTGCAACGCCACGCAACGTCACAGACAGAAAACGTTGGGTTTCTCAGGATGCTTCTGGGCAGAAACAGCTCCAGAAAAAAAAAAATACTATATGTCACTGTGCCATCAAACAAGTCCAAACAGAGTTTTTTACGATCTCAAAGTTACGTAGTGGGTCTTTAAAATGGTCTGAGGCAAAGTGGAAACCTGGATGAAGATGTGAACTAGTTTGTGGAAAGCATGGACGGCGTGTCCTGCAGACTAAAGAGGAGAGGGAGCATCCAGCTTGTTATCAGTGGACAGGTGAAAAGCTGCATCTCTGATGGGATGGGGCTGCATTAGTGCCTATGGTGTGGGCAGCTTCCACATCTGTGAAGCTCCATCAATGCTGAAAGGTACATGGAGGTTTTAGAGCAACATCTGCTCCATCCAGACAACGTCTCTTTCAGGGAAGACCTCGCAGATTTCAGCAAGACGATGCTGAACCACATCCTGCATCCATCACAGCAGCATGGCTTCACAGGAGAAGAGTCCGGCTGCTGAACTGGCCTGCCTGCAGTCCAGACCTTTCACCAGTACACAACATCTGGAGCATCATGGAAGCAGAAATCCAGCAACCAAGGTCCAGGACTGTAGAGCTGCTAGAATCCTGCATCAGACCAGAATGGGACAACATTCCTCTCCTAAAACTCCAGCAACTGGTCTCCTCACTTCCCAGATGTTTCCAGACATGTTAGCAAAAGAAGAGATGCTACACCATGCTGAACACCACCCTGGAACTACTTTTTACACCATGCTGAACATCACCCTGGAACTACTTTTTACACCGTGCTGAACATCACCCTGGAACTACTTTTTACACCATGCTGAACATCACCCTGGAACTACTTTTTACACCGAGCTGAACATCACCCTGGAACTACTTTTTACACTAAGCTGAACATCAACCTGGAACTACTTTTTACACCATGCTGAACATCACCCTGGAACTACTTTTTACACCGAGCTGAACATCCCCCTGGAACTACTTTTTACACTAAGCTGAACATCAACCTGGAACTACTTTTTACACCATGCTGAACATCACCCTGGAACTACTTTTTACACCGTGCTGAACATCCCCCTGGAACTACTTTTTACACTAAGCTGAACATCAACCTGGAACTACTTTTTACACCATGCTGAACATCACCCTGGAACTACTTTTTACACCGAGCTGAACATCACCTGGAACTACTTTTTACACCGAGCTGAACATCACCCTGGAACTACTTTTTACACTAAGCGGAACATCAACCTGGAACTACTTTTTACACCGTGCTGAACATCACCCTGGAACTACTTTTTACACCGAGCTGAACATCACCCTGGAACTACTTTTTACACTAAGCTGAACATCAACCTGGAACTACTTTTTACACCGAGCTGAACATCACCCTGGAACTACTTTTTACACTAAGCTGAACATCAACCTGGAACTACTTTTTACACCGTGCCGAACATCACCCTGGAACTACATTTTACACCATGCTGAACATCACCCTGGAACTACTTTTTACACAGTGCCGAACATCACCCTGGAACTACTTTTTACACCAAGCTGAACATCACCCTGGAACTACTTTTTACACTAAGCTGAATATCACCCTGGAACTACTTTTTACAGACGTGTTGCTGCATCAGATTCATTATCAGCTCATATTTTCCATTAAATGGTAAAATGTCTCAGTTTCATTATCTGATATGTTGGTTCTCTTCTACTGGGAAGAAAATATGGGTTGATGAGGTTTGCAAATCATTGAACTCTGTTTCATTTATATTTTACAGTCCCAACTTTTCCAGATGGTGAACTTTTCACTGCTGAACATTGCAATGAGAGCGTGACTTTAAGTATATAAACAAATACTTTATTAGATTAGGGCTAAAGGATTAATGGCTTTTAAATCAAAATCACAATTTCAAACATTGTGATTACCAAATTGCAAGGAGCATGATTGTTATACATGTTACAGGGCGCCTGATTCTAGTTTAAACTTTGCATCCTTGTTAGAATATAGCACAATTGACATTTTAGTGTCATCTCATGTGGTAATCATTCATCTCATATAAAAAATATAATTCTGAATAAAAACATAAAAAAGGCTGGAATGCAAATGATTACATAATCAAATTGCAATTTGATTTTTTTCCATGTCATTCAGGCCTATTTCACATGCATTAACAAGTACTCAACTCCAGTTGTGCACATGTGCATACTAATAATCTGAAGAACACCCACAAAAATCAGAACTTACTGTAACTGTCGGAACACAGCCCCCATTTCTCTATTATTGATTATGTTATGTTGGCGAGTCAGTAATTATGACAGGGACTGTGATTATGCCAAACAATCTCTGGTAAGTTCAAGTTGGTTGTGTCAGCTAATTAATCTAATGTTAACTAATCAGTCTTAGGATTTGTCATTTCATCTGTTCTTTTAGCTCGCAGTAATTAATCTCTCTGGGGACTCATCAAATTTCTTCCTTCCAGTTCAGACCAGTTACCTCAGGGGATCCACATAAATTGAGCAATGAGCAATTGAGTAAATTGAAATAAATAAAGAACTATTCTGAAAGTAATTTTTCGGCTGTATTTAAAATATATAACGTTAATACAGACGTGGACATCTAACGTTCATGCCAGATGTTTGAGATCTAGCTGCTTTTCCTTTGTGATAATAACTTGCTGATTGTCATAATATCATGTAATATTTTAAACTTGTCAGATGAACCAAAAATGTCCGCTACGAACCCAATTCGTCACATATAGTAGATGACTATAATCATATCAGTAATGCATCATATACAACTGCAGCAGGACATAAAGACAACTCTGCTACAACAAGCGGTTTGGTTCAATAAGAAACGATGTAATTAGATTAAGATAGAAGCGTTTACAACATGGCAAAGCTACATCGTTTTCTTTACCCTGACTTGTTAAGTTAAAAGACTGTTGAGAATCATTTGGGTTACAAGTAAATACCAGAGCATGTCTCGCGAATACTAATCAAGTCTTATTAACGAGTTCAACTGACTACTAGCTTATTCGTAACACAATTACCTGATTAAAACCCTGACAGCTAACCACCTAGCTAGACTAGCTAGCATGTAGCAAATTTATCTTTAACGTGTTTATTTGCATACCTTTATCTACTTTGATCATCAAAGCAACCCGGTTATTGACAAATATATGTGCACACTATTCAACTACTGAATAACAAATATATTACCTTTATGTGCCTTCTACCTCAAAGATGGGGTATTGATGTAGCTAACGCTAGCTTTCCACGACAGGTTAGCAGGCTAGCCGGCCAACAGTGAATGAAGAAGACCAAAGTTCACTTCACTGCAACAAAAAGACAAAGTAAAATCTTCGGACATTCCACTATGTGATAAAATAGTAAATCCAAACACTGCTTATTGATTCAATCAACAAAAATGCCCCATAAGTGAATAAAGTGAGCAACTTCCTGTAGCTGTCAATCTGGCTTTGGTAAACACACTGACGTGGAAATGCTGTGCACCCTCAACCTAGCATGACTAGTGGGTTTTGATTGACGTACTGCTAAACTGTTCACCTTAAGAGTCAAATGGGTCTTAAATCTACAATAGCCAGCAGTTTAGTTACAGTATAACCTATATTAGTATTTTGAATCATCCAACAATCACTTCAAATAGAAAATATTTGAAAAAATTATAAAGAATTGCATGTGTTACAAGGAGATGAGGGCGGAACAAAGCTGGGACAAGTGGCAGTGTAGGTTGTGCTGGCTTGATGACGAAAGCACGGCCTGCATCTCCATCGAGGCTCCTTTCTGGATGTAACCCAACTGTGAAGTCTTCCTTTAATCCCACTTCTTTATCAGCAAAATTCTAAAACCAAAAGCAGTGTGAATGTTATCAACAATTTGTGATCTGTACTGTTTGTTACTTTTTCCCTGATATAGCTACACTTCTTTCTTAATGTGCTAGTATTTATGGACTATTCTGAGTGTATAATTTACATAATTACGATTCCTATGCATTTATTTAAAAAAAAACTCTTGTGAGGTCAATTTTGTTATTAAAACTGGAAAAATCAGAGAGGAAGAGAAAGGTCTCACACTCAGTTTTGTGTGAGTTGCCTCTGCAAAGATTGTGGGTTCCGGTAAGAAATTTATATCTAATTTCTTTTTCATTTAAACTGCATGTTACACTGTGTTGTGCATTTAAATGTCAAAACCTGAAATTTTTTCCATTAAAATTGAGGTAATTTATCCAGAATTACAAAACAAAATGTTTAAATGTGACTTGTTTACCTATCCTAAGGTGTGTGTACAGCAGTAAGCAGTGCCACTGTCCCTTCACACCAAGATGCTGGTCCAAACCAGTTGGTTGAAAGGGGACTTTTAATTTGGAGGTTGCTTAGTCTCTGGGTTCAAAACCAAGTATACTGTAGCACAGTGGTTTCCAACCTGTTTTCCTTGGGGACCCCAACATCCAAATACTAAAAAGCCATGGACCCCCCTGCCCCACCCCGTGCTGAAATCATGCTGGTTTTATGCTTTCAAAAGTGAGATTCTCACCCAAAAAAAAAGTATTCTGGCTTAGTCCTGTCCTTTGATAAATCCAAAGTTAAATTAAGACCATATAATCTTACAGTTGTTTGTTCTTTTTTTCCCTTAGAATAGGGATACTGTGTGGACGTTAACCACAATGGCTCTGAATGTTCAACGTCTTGGGGACCCCCTGTGCTCTTTGAGGGACCCCCTTGGGTTGGGAAACACTGCTTCAGAAGACACATTTGGAGCTAATCTGTGCTATGTTCGGTACAGTTTGTCCAGTTGCAGCACTGGAAGGTGTAATTTGGGCTAAATGTGGCCTAAATGTCACATGCTTAGCCAAACTTGGGATACAACAAGTGTTATTTTGGCCAGATAACATAAACTGTGGGTAACAGTAAGTATTGTGAGGGTCACACATAGATCAAAAGCCTAAAGAAGATAGAGAAGTGGACCATGTCTGATAGATATATAGATGAATTAAGGCAGTGACACCACCCTGAGTCAATACTGTTGGTGAAGACCAAAAACTGAAGACGTGGTCCAAAATCGGTCAAACATTCTTTCCTATCTAGTAAATGTGCATGGTTCATGTTTATCCGTGACTTCCGTGTCAAGTCTGTGTTTAGTGTGTCAGTACCTAAGATCCAAATTTTTGTGTTTTTATTTAATCAGAGTTTATTTAATTTTAGCCTGAACAAGTGGCATCCTGCAAGATTAACTAATCTTTGCAGGGTCATTTTTGGGGAATATAATCTTATGAAATTGTGTTGGATTATGACAGACTTTGACCTACCTACTAAACACCTGTTGGAGTAGTATCAGCAGACAGAGCTTCCATTTACCAGCCTCACCTGCTGCCTGGAGGTAGGACTCGAATGGGTTTTCTTTGCCGTAATAAGTCCTCATTAATACTGTTAAACATCTTTTAGTTAAGTTGACAGTCCTCCCAATCATAGACTAAGGTGATGTCATTTATGGATCTGCCTCTAAAACACCATTTATCAAAGCTGACATTCGTTTTATAACTGGAGACTCCACACATCCTTTAACACTCCTCACTGCAGCTTGTATTTTCTGGTAAACTGACCCTTTCTTCCCTCTCGTCAAGAAACATATCAGTATGTTGATCAATAAAACCCTAATTAGCAAAATACCATTGTATCTTTGCTCATTACTCAAGTTCCATAACATCGGCCGTACTCTTCGTTCAAGTGGCTTCATTAACGTGCTCATCTCCAACGTCTGCACTGCCTTGTATTTTCAGTTTGCTACTGCAGACAAATGGAATCATTTACAGCAGGAACTACAGCTCGCTTCCTTTATACCACGCTCATCTTTTCAAAACGTGCTAATGGAAGCGGTTTTTGATTGTTGCATTTGCTTTAGCTTTAGCTAGTTGTATTATTTTTATGTGTCTTTTACAGTTCGTTTAAAATTGGTGCAATGGTGTGTATGCATGTTTTTGTTTTTTTGTTTGTTTGTTTTTTTGCTCTTGTTTTCTTTTAATTTTTTTTCTCTTTTTTTCTTTTTTTGTCCTTTCTTATGCCAGGTTGTGGAAATGGACACATCTGGTTAATTAATGTTTACATACAAACTGGTGTGGCAGAGGTAAAGACAGTGATGCTGTCCATGTCAGCTGTAACAAAGTAGGATGGCACAACACACAGCATGGCCGCTGGATTTGTCTGTACAGCATTCATGTAGCAGAGGAACTATCTGGTCGCACTGCTTGTCTCAAGTGAACAATTAAAAATCAGATCTGAACGATCGTTTTTGTTTCTAATTTTCATTTTGTGCACATCAGAGAAGGGCTCTCTGATTTTTCTGTTCTTCTGGCTCAATGCACAACCCCATTAGAACTGCATTTGGTACTAGCTAACACCACTGGTCTTTTTTCAACCGAGTGGGTGACAGCGGAGACAGCCAATCACATCTGTGAAGAGCCAGTCGTAACTGTTCAAACTTACAGCAGCAACGTCACTGAGAGAGAGCATGGATGTCTCGGCTGTTTGTGTGACCAGAAGATGAAAACTGAGGAGTTGCTGGATATTGTAAGGACATGTCCCTGCTGTCCTTATCCAGTTCTACACCCATTCCCAGATGCTCCATCACTCTGGACCAGGGTAGATCTGGACTCATCAGACCACATGACCTTCTTCCATGGCTCCAGAGTCCAGTCTTTATGCTCCCTAGCAACCTGAAGCCTTTTTCTCCAGTGAGCCTCACTGGTTAGTGGTTTTCTTCTGGCTACACAGCTGTTCAGTCCCAAAGCAACTAAATTACCTCTTAATGACCCAACATCTAAAGCCTGCAGGACACCAGCCCAAGTGATCTGGAGTTGGTGATCCCTGGTTTAGGTGATCACTGATCACCATCATTCAGGATGTTTTTTCTGACCACATTTCTTCCTGGAAGACGATGGGTCCCACCATCCTTCCAGGTTTTAATAATGCATTGGACAGTTCTGAACCCAGTTCTAGTAGTTTCTGCTTCTCCGTAGATGTTTTCTCTGCTTCTGAAATGGATTAACATCTTTTCATGACTACAGGATGTGTCTTCCCACATGGACGTGTAGGAAATAAGAAGCCGCTCACTGCATCAGGTCTTTTCTTGTACATCTGTGTTGGATCTGATCAATGTATCTGTACTAATTAAGGTTTTAAGTATTTCTGTAATGAAACCTTGGTCATGGTCATGATAGTTTGACTTTTCTGTGGTATAGAAAACTACTGGAGATACTTCAGTAGTCATTTGTTCATAGTCTTATGAAGTCCATCCTTCCATTTTCTTCCTCATTTCCAGGTCACGGAGGCAACAAGCCTAGGAGGAAAACCCAGATTTTCTATCCAGGTTTTTTTTATCACTCTTGACCCCTCCCCAGAGCAGTTTGTTTTGGGAGACCCCCCAGAGGCTGACAGCCCCAACACACCAGGCCTGAGGAGGTTCTCAGACCCCTCCAGTACATTATGATGGCAATTCTAAAGCAGAGCGCCATAGAAATATGGCAGAATCAGACTCAAGCACAGAGTCAGAATCAGAATCAGAGTTAGACTAAGACCAACGGTGTGACCCAATTCAGGGTCTGCACACGTCGAAGTGCGGATTCGTCGGCTACATACGTCAACTGGGTGCGCCCAGCACTGTCCCAATTTGGAGAATTTGAAGGACCTTCTGAATCCACTCTTCAAATCTGTATCGGTGATGCATCCGTTGTGGCCTCTTTTTTTCCCAGAATTCATTGCGCACAAGACGATGGCTAATCAGCAACTGAGCTTAGAAAGTATTTTTTATGTTTCAACAAAGTTTTATTAAAACATTTACAATTTTACAGCAGCATTATAAAACAAGAATAAGAATAAAATCCAATTAAATTAAATTGTGCAAACATGATAATCATAATTATAGTTTATTATGTTTATAATAAATATGTTTCTGATGGCAGGATAGAACAATTAAAGAACACGTGTGTGTCTCTCACACTGTGTTTTATGTCTTCACTCTGTGACAGCAACACAGCACTGTGATTTTAACTGATTTTAACTGTGATTTCAACTGATTTTAACTGTAATTTCAACTGATTTTAACTGTGATTTTTAACTGATTTTAACTGGATTATTCACACAGGACTCTGTGCTCCTTTAAATTTTAGCTTTTTACTTCAATGAAAAAAAAGAGCGAGTTGAAAAATAAGCTTCTGTCACAGGATTTGTGAAAATATAATCAACCAATCAGATGAGTTTCATGACAACTGTTTGTATTTGATGTGGAGGTTCATGCTGAGATTTCTCAGCTGCAATATGCCGTTTCTCTACACTCCAAGTATGACTCTATGTTTAAAGCATGTGACACGTCAGGCCTTTGTTTGCTCTCTGCAAGCTGTTTGATCACCTGGGAGATTTGAAATAGCAACATTTTCTCTGCAAATATTCAGACACGTTTAATCTACGTAGCAGATACGTTTGAGGTAATAACACTTTATTTTACATGTTTGTCATATACATACACCCAACGGCCACTTTATTAGGTCCACAGATATCCGTATTCAGCATGAATGGACACAGATTGCAAAGATTTTTATCCTCAAATCTCAAATTATTAAAAAAAGAAATTTCCAACGACAGAGAATGAACCAAAATGGTAAAAATGCACCATTTTTCAGTTTGTTTGCTGTTTGGTCAGTGAAAAATCATTTCCTTTGTTCTTAATTCTCTGATACAGAGGATCCACTAAATTCGAATATCTAGCTCTGAGTCAGATGCATTTGAGAAAACCTTCCTGGAAATGAGTTTTGTACATACATTTTTTTATTTATTCTTTTAAATTTGAAGGAGAGGAGAAGTTCTACACAGTGTTTATCAGTTATTAGTGTATTTGTTATAGTCAGACGTTTTAAATTTATGGATCTATCCTGTAAAATTTATCATAAAGTAACACACTTCAACTTTTTTTGCTGGATGACCAGATCTGTTCAGTTCAGCTTTATTTAAACAGCACCAGCTTACAACAAAGTCATCTCAAATCACTTTTACTGACACAGTCAAATTCAATCCACTTATTTGTAGTACAATTATAATCCAATTAAAACAAATTCATCATACGATCCAGATCAGGCCAGTTGATAATAACTGTGTCTATATAAACCAGTTCAGATAATAATGACCCAAAAACCAGTGACTGGATCCAATCTGGATCCAGTCCTCCATCCTGAGCTGCATGAGGAGACAGTGGAAAGGAAAACCTCCATCAGAACCAGAACCAGGAAGGACGGCCATCTTCCTGGACTGGTTGGGGTGGAGAGGACAGGAAAGAGGGTGAACCAGCAGCAGAACTCTAATCCAGGGATTCCTGCTGAGAAAGAAGAAGAGAAACACAAACAAATGAACAACGTCAGATGTTTCTACATGGAGAGTAAAGAGAGCAGAGAGGAGCCCAGTGCATCATGGGATGTCCCCTAGCAGCCTCGGCCTAATTTAAAAAAATCATAAATAAATATACATGTCCTTTTTTAATCTTCTTTCATTTTATAACTGTAATCATCTGTAGAACATTGGGGATTTTCATGGATGTTTGAAACTGATCCATTTCTTCAAATGCAAATGTACTTTATTTATAGCACTTTACAACAACCCAATGGTGAACCAAAGTGCTTCACAAAAGATTAAAATAACAATCTAAAAACAGCAGAAAGCAAGTAGATGAGTAAAAGTAAGATAAAAAAAATAAAAGCACAAAAAATATAAAGAGAAAAGAGAAAAATGAAAATAGAAGAGTCACCACACTCCTGGTTGTAAAACGTCATCTTAAATTCACGTCTTCTGATTCTCGAGGTGGCGATGTCGTCCAGCTGCTTGTTAATAATCTAAAACTTCGTCTCTCTCCTTCCTCACTCCTTAACTATTCCCACCGGTTTACATCTAGTATCACCTGAATATCAGGAGAAGCTGAAAAGCAGTTTATCGCTGCTTTTCTCTCACTTCTTGGGTTACAGAAAAGCAAATACACCTGCATTCGAGTTTTGGCCATTTTCATACCTAATCTACATCAGGGGGTGTTTTGCAAGCCTCCAGCTCCAACAGCACTGTGGCCACTTCACATGAAACAAGGTTTTGTGTAGAATAATTCATATCTGGAAGCACAGCTGTGTTGGGAAATGTGTTAACTCTTATCAAACAAGCATGAACTGAAGGTTTCTTTACATCAGTCTATTCATCTTTCTAAATTTCCAACTTCCACCACTTAAAAGAGTTCTGGTAACTTTGTTCAAGTTATTAAATAGAGAAACTTGTCAGATATAAACTGTATTACCTCATTAAAATGTTTGGGTACATCTACAGCCTGCTAGCAGCCTTTTCTGCTGCATCTCTGTGGTAACATAGTCATGATGACAATACTAGTAGTCTATTAAAGTCCATTAATCAACCCATTTGACCTTCTGCTTTATTCATGTTTGTGGTCAAATGGACTCTCAAACACATTTACAGAGCTCTAGTGTTTGTTACGGGTCCATCAGATAATGACCTGAGGTCATGAAATGATGAGGAATAACTTTTACCAGGGCTCTTTTACTTTGTTTAGATTCTCCAGCTACAGTTTAACCCAACTCCACAGAAAGTTGGATGTCATCTGCATAGCAGAAGATAAATGTGTATACGAGGATGTTTGGTAGAATGAATATGAAGAAAGCTCTAAATCCAAACACATAATGAGGTGAGACGGTGTGACGATGAGAACAAATTGTCTGATAAATCTGAGATAAACCAGTCGAATGCTGCTTCTTTAATTCCATCCTCATTATAAAATGATTTGGTCCGTGGTGGTGAAACAGCTCCTCTGGGCATAAAACATCACAGTTCCTCAAAAAAGGATCAAAAAAAGTGGCTAATATATTTTTCTGTTTTTCTATTTCCCCTCATGGTTTCTTAATGTCCAACTTTGCTCTTATGTTTAGGGTTAAAACATAATGTCCAGTGGATTTTGAGCTGTACATTTACAGAGTCCATAAGGTCATCATCTGAGGTCATAAAAGGAGGAAAAACTTACCAGGGATCCTCCTATGATGACGTAGTCTACAGCAGGTAGCTGAGTGATCCTCTTAGACGGTGGTCTAAAACATGAGCCCCACACTGGTTCAGATATGTTTGTTTGAGTGTGATTGTCATGATCCATGTTTGAAGGAAGACCGAGGAGACTACTGATGACCAAAGCTCAAAATTCTTAATTACACAAATAAGAAGAGCTGCAGAGGCAGATTATCCAACGAGACATGATCAAACACCACCAGGATGTACTGAGGGAAGTAAAAGCTTGCTGTAGAGCATATGTAGGAGTCAGAGAACAAGAAGCAAAACTACCAGGAAAAAAAGGAGCAAAAACTATAAAGTGAAAGTAAAACTAACCAGAAAAGCAATGACAACAGAAAAAAACAAACAAACAAACAAAAAAATGCAAACCAAAAAAAAAAAAACTAAACAAAAAAACCAACATGGAACAAAACACAAACCTTAACACAATAAAACCCTCGTAGTGATGTCATGTATGACGGAAAAGAGCCTCAGTAGAATTAAAAAGTGCCATCTACCCTAATCATCCTCTTCATCAGGTCCGTCCTCTTCATCAGGTCCGTCCTCTTCATCGGGTCCACCTTCTAGTACCGGGTCGTCCTCTTCATCAGGACCACCTTCTAGTACCGGGTCGTCCTCTTCATCGTGTCCGCCTTCTAGTACCGGGTCGTCCTCTTCATCCGCACCACCTTCTAGTACCGGGTCGTCCTCTTCATCGGGTCCACCTTCTAGTACCGGGTCGTCCTCTTCATCAGGTCCACCTTCTAGTACCGGGTCATCCTTTCATCAGGTCCACCTTCTAGTACCGGGTCGGACCTTTTTAATCCTGGTGTCATAGATGAAGCAGGTGGTGGAAACCTTCCTCAGAGGTTTTCTCCATATTAACATGACAGCATCACACAGTTGCTGCAGGTTTGTCGGCTGCATCCATGATGAGAATCTCCCGTTCCACCACATCCCAAAGCTGCTCTACTGGACTGAGATCTGGTGGCTGTGGAGGCCGTTGGAGTCCAGTGAACTCATCGTCATGTTCTAGAAAGCAGGTGGAGATGATCTGAGCTTTGTGACATGGTGCAATATCCTGCTGGAAGTAGAATCAGAAGATGCTCCACTGTGGTCATAAAGGGATGGACATGGTCAGCAACAATACTCAGGTAGGCTGTGCTGGTTAAACCAGGCCACGTTGGTACTAAGGGGCCCAAAGTGGACCAAGAAAATCTCCCCCCACCATTACACCAGCAGCAGCCTGAAGCGTTGATCCAAGGCAGGATGGATCCATGTTTTCATGATGTTTCCAGCAGATTCTGAGCCGAGCATCTGAATGTGGAGCTGAAATGGAGACTCATCAGACCAGCAACGTTTCTCCATCTTCTATTGTCCAGTGTTGGTGAGTGTGTGTGTGTGTGTGTGAATTGTAGCCTCAGTTTCCTGTTCTTAGCTGGCAGGAGGCACCCGGTGTGTCTTCTGCTGCTTCCTGGTCCAGACAACTGCTGCTCTGGATATTTTCTCTTCTTCAGACCATCTCTGGAAACCCTGGAGATGGTTGTGGGTGGAAATCCCTGGAAATACTCAGACCAGCAACCATGCCACGTTCAAAGTCTCTTAAATCCTCTTTCTTCCTCATTCTGATGCTCAGTTTGAACTTCAGCAAGTCGTCTTCACCACGTCTCTATGACTCCATGCTGCCGTGTTGAACAGGAGTAAAACTCTTCTAATAAGTTAGTTATATCAAATTGGAACATGAATTTCATCAGAAAAAGTGTTTTTTTTTTCTCTTTTTTGTTTATCTGATGGTTTTAGTCAAAACTTTTAATATTAAGATTTTAATGTTCAAAATTAAGAGTTTTTTTTTTCATTAAATATTGTGTGATTCAGAAACTATTTTAAATTGATTTACAATAAGAACTGACATGATTGGCTTTAATTAAACCAATCAAAAAGTATTACGATAATCATTCAAGTATTTTTAAAATTTAAGACGCCACTTCTGGCAGCTCCATCAGCATCCTTCTTCCAGCATCTCTCCTCCATACACATCCAGTCAGACTCCATCTGTTTTCTTCTCTGTTCTTTGAAAGCTGAATTTGAATTGTTCCCCTTTCATGCCTACAGTATTTACTACATGACCCATGGGTCCAGGACCTCCTGGTTGGAGAAAAATCTCTTCTAACTCCCTGAGCCACAGCAGCATTCATTTGTCCACATCACGTCACCACCAAGCTTTTAAAACTTCTTTAACACATGCACTTTCCATTTGGACATCTTTCAGTAACTGTTTCAAACACTTCAACTTTAAATATGGCAAAAATTATTTTAAAAAGAATCCCTAAACCAGATTCCTTGCAAAGGAGAGCTTGTGCAGACTTACTTCGGTCTGACTTTCCTTTGCAACTCTTTCATGCAAATATCAGGCCTGTGTCACAAATGAGGATGAAGAGGTTTTTGCATGCTTTGAATCTCTGAGTGTCACAAGGGTCCAAGTCTGTCACAGCAAATGTTGCTTTGCTTTCTTACATTCCATTTTTGAGTAACTAGCTAAAAGTTCAAGATGAGAAGTAAAGCCAGAAGCTTCTGTACTAAAGGCTTCGGGACTACAAGCCCCACAATTTTTACAAACTAAAACCAGTTCAGGTACATCAAGAAAGAGCCAGTGTGGAGGCTGCAGCTGGTGAAGGATGGACAGGGTGTTTATAGAGAGATAAGGAGGAAGGGAAGGGTTGGAGAGGTATGTGTCTACATCAACGTGTCTATGCGTGCGTTGTGCTTCCACAGAGAAAGAGAGAGAGAGAAAGAAGAAAGAGGGCTGTCCTTCCTACAGTGGACCTGTCACACACAATATTTAGCATGAAGTCAACTCCCGCCCCCCTCCCTCCCCTCTATACTCTGCATGGGGATCAAGCCTCACTCCTCCACAGCCTTCATGTCTGACAACACAGAGGGAAGAGGAGGAGGAAGGAGAAAAAGAGAACTGACGGGCACACGCATTTTTTGACTCTTTGCCGCACCCAGGAACTTTTTTGTCCATGTCACCAGCAAACCTGAGGTCAGGACAGCCATCAGCCCGCAGCAGAGCTCTTTGCCCCCTTTCCACGGATTAATTTAACCAGACCGGGATTCCATGTGAGTGTATTCAACTACACATTTCCCCCTTCTTCTCTGTCTTTCTTTCTTTCTTTCTTTTCTCTTTTTAATTCCTCCGCTTGTGTGTGTGTGTGTGTGGAATATCGTCTGAGCATAAAAAAAATATGTTCGCGTGTAAAAGTTCTCAAAGCTGAAAGTTGTAACTTAACAGTTTACAACTTTCCATAAAAGCAGCAGCGCGTGCTTTTCTTCGACATCACTTTTCAGAGTCGTCCTGCAGACGAATATTCTGTCCCGTCCCGGTGTGTCCGTCCGCGCGGCCTGCTTGTCGGTCAGGACGGTGTGTGGAGCGTAAAGTGCTTCCTGCTGCAGATAACAGCCTCTCTGCTGCGGCACCGCTAAATGACCAGGACCAGGACCTGCTGGGGCCCGACGTGGAGGGAAAACCATCTCCAAAAAACATCCTGGAATCTGGATTAAATTGTTGGCAGCGAGAGAGACAAAAAAAGAAAGAAGAAGAAAAAAACAAACAAACAAACAAACAAACAAAAAAACAAAACAAAAAAAAACAAAAAAAAACAACAATAAATACAGAACAATCAAAAACTAAACTGTGCACTCACCACCACTAACATGCGCGCGCACATATCCACACATACGACAAATTTACACTGACATCTTTTTTAAAATAGATATGAATCCACGCTGCAAACCAGCGTCTCAGAGAGAAGCTCCACAACAATAACAAGCAGATAAAAGAAAGAACAACAACAACAATAATAATAATAATATAATAAAAATAAAGAAGTGAATAACCATCTAAGGATCTTTCTCAGCAGCAGGTTTTAAAAGAGATTTTTCTGTTTAAAATTGGCTTGAATTCTTTCTTGTAAATAAATAAATAAGTAAATACAGATAGATAACTGAATAAAAATGAAATAAAAATTAATCTTTTATCTTAAAAAAAGCTGATCAGAAAAGGCCTGATTAATTATTTACGGCGAGGTTCACTTTATTTCTAACAGCCCGTTTTATGTAACACTTGTAAATCAACAGTGTTTTATTTTATTTACTTTTTATTATTATTATTTCTATTTTCTAAGAAAACGCCGTACTTATCCACCAGAGCTTGACTTTTCTTTCCAGGACCAGCAGATCAGATTTCCTTCCGCAGGCCTTCACTTTCTGGCCTTCTTTGCATCCATCCCATCATCCGGACATATGGAAATAAGATTCGTTTAATTCCAATTTCACGTTTGGCCTCAAGCTGTAAATGTAAATACTTTTTTATTAGTTATCAGTCAGCCGTGTGCGGCGGGGCTGAAAGGCCACGACCACAGTCCTGACGACGCAGATTGGTGGTTATTCCTTCTTTCTCTGGATTTTACAGGTTAGAACATGCATGTTACGTTTATTAACAGAAGATTTAATAAATGCGTTTTAAACCAGAATGCTGAACGCGCACATAAAAATGCGCAGCCATGGACTCAAATGGTCCTCTTAACCTGTTACGCACGAAAAAGCTGCAAAACTTTAAGTTTTGAGCTCTATATATATATATATGCAGATTGGATTTAAATGAGCCTAAATGTGAATTTTTGACCATTTAATTGTTGAATTCAACATTATTTGTTGAAGATTTAAATAATTCTCAATGAGCTAACAGATAAAAGTTTTACGCTCCCAGACTGAGTCAAATCAGTGAAATTAAATTTAGAAAACCAGAAGAATTGATGGTAGTGATAAAGCTCCGTGTTAATCACTGCTGAGGGCCAATTATTTCCCGGTGACTCTGCTGCTGGCGCGCCTCGGCCTTCCTCTCAATCATATGCAAATGGCTGTTATAGCAGGGCAGAAATTAACATCTACAAACATTGGAGTGAAATTCCATCTGCCGCCTCTTCCAGGAGGCCCTTAATAAGTTCTCAGACAGCAAAGTGACACACATCTTAATCAACTCTTAATCCCGGGAATTAATTCTCAACGCGTTTATGAATAATTCCCAGGGTAATGCATGCAGTCCGTGCAAATGCAAGCAGTCTAGCGCGCGTGTCGCCAGATGGATCCCGAAAAATGAGAGGATTGCTGCTTCCTCTGTTTTTATCATTATTATCATAACCAGATAGGTATTTAAATTAGATTGAACGGCTGCTTATCAAATAAGTCTCTCTGTGTTCATGAGCCTGCCACCCCCTCAGCATCATAAGTAAACACAGTCCCATCCCAGCGGGGCTGAAGCGCGTGAGGATGACATGAAGCCTGAGGTGCCTGTTTCAAGGAGCTCCAGCTCACGCAGATCTTGGACTCGCTGAGCTGAGAGGGGGACAGGTTCTGGGGGCTCCTGGGAAATGTAATCATAGAGCCTCTGATGAGTGCATGAAGAGGGGAGGTGGGGTACTGACACCTTGTTCTGGACAAAATGACTGGCTTGCATCACCCCCACACCCCCTTGCTGCCGAGCCAACCGGCCTCTCAGCACCACATTGACACCAGGCCGTCTGTCCATCCATCACCCTCGTGGATAAAGTCCCCAGAACTGGCTCCCAGTCATCTCCCGAACCAAAATACTGGATCTCGCTGATCTCCGCGCTCACAAAGAGGCAGCTGTTGCTGTGTACCCCGAACTGACTCATCTGTTCCACCAACAGTTGGAACCCGCTTGAGGAGGATTTTAAAAAGAGGGCAGCTTCAGCTCAGGTAAACACGCATTAGACCAGAGTTATTTTACAGATGTAAACCGTGTTTGTGGTGAATGTCTGCGGGGTCACATAGTCAAAGCTGTCGTGGAAAAAGAACCCTGCAGCAGTTGACAGAAGGCAGTAAAAAGTTGCCAAAGCGCAGCATTTCATTGGTGGCAGGTTGTGAACATGTGGCTCTGAAATGTCACATCAGGACTGAAATAAGCCGCATGGAAGATCAACGCGCAGTCACGCACGACAGAGGTCAGCCAACGCTGGTTTGGTTTGCTGGTACTGAGTCACAGGAAGGGGAGGGGACAGTATTTGGTTATGAACTAGCGGAAAACTGATCTTTTTGACCCAAAAGTCAACTTTAACCCACAAAACCATATCAGAAGCTGATTAATCCAAAGCCACGACACAGAGGCAGTGTGCTTACCAAGGTAATCTCTCCACTGGGAGACTTGACCTTATCCTGGAGCCTGCATCTCTTTTCCCATGGATGTAGCGATAGCCTCCGGCTGACAGCAGAATACCCATTTTCCTGTCTTCTAATCTTTTGTGAAATGCGGCCATCATTCTCACGGATGCTCAACAAAAAACAGATGAGTCTTTTCTTTAAAGTCTTCAGCCCACATTAACGATGAGGACATTAATGTGGGCTGTTCAGGGGTGAAAGAAGCGGCAGATGTGTGTGATGGGGAAACGTGTCAGATTTTTAGCTCTAATTATAATATGCAGCGTCACGGTGGCAGAAACAATAAGTCCATTCTGGAGGAGCTAAACCAGCACAGTGGGGAACAAAGCCCGTCTCTAGCTGATTTTAGCTCTTTAAAAAGTAATAACATGTATTTCTCTCATGTGTGATGACGTGGAAAGCTTTGAGATTTCTTTTTTGGGGGGGGGGGGGGGGAGCAGCACATGATGTTAAGGATGTTTGTCTGCTTCTTTGTATTTGACAGATTTTAGGTCAATTTAAACATTTTTAAAACAATATTGATGATTATAAAAGCAAAACCAACTTCTCTGCCTTTTGAATCAGGACGAGTTTGCGCACGGGTCATGCATGCGCAGTTTTACAGTTTTGGGTGGTTGGTTGTGATTAACCAGATGAAATATAGCGAAATTTTACAAACTGCCCAGAATAAGAAGTTTTACTCCAGAATTAGGTGCATCTGTTCATCCTACGTCAGTTGTGCAGGTGGGGGGCTGATTAGAGGAGTACAGGCCGTCTGGTGTTCAGAGAACAAGTTTAATCAAGTGTGTTGTTGAGTTGTGTGTGTTTGGGAGGAGGAGGGGGCATCAAAAGGCACATGTGACTGGAATACAAAAGGCTGGCATGGTGGCAAACAGGCTGCGGGGAAACAGTCACGGTGGGGGTGGAGTGTGTTTCTGAAAACGCAGTCCTGTTGCTTCTTTCTGTAAAGCGTGCAACCACAGTCCAGGCTGAGGTGGATCACCTGGAGGGAATGGCCTTCATTTTCTGACGTCAACAGAAAAACAAAGTGCAAATGAAAATAATCAGCAGCTGATGTTTAAGGTGTAAGAATCACCTGGCTGAAGGTTCCAGCTCTTCTGTCAGGATTCTGTGAGCTTAAATCATCTCATAGCGGCTATACTTACACCTCCCCTCTTTCAAGATTGTCAAGGTGTTAATGCTCTCAGAGAAATAAACGGCCGGTTATTTTCAGGAGCTCGTGAACAACACCTCCACCTCAGCGGCTTGAATTTACTCTGAAAATGTCACGGTGAGGCCTTCATTCCTCTCCCCGTGTTTCCCAAAATAGAAGCGATTCGGGACAGGTCTTGTTATAGCTGCTGATGTCAGCCTCCTAAACAGGATCAGGACCACAAGCAACACACCGAGTCAATGGAAAGACTGGACACAGAGACGCGCAACACACTGCGTCTGCGTGGATTTTCCTTCCCACAGGTCGGAATGGGAAGGTGTTAGAAGGAAAAGTGGAACAGTGAGGCCGGGTCTTCAAGAGAAAAGGAAAAAATGTACAAAACTGCTTTTAAACAAACAGAATGAAACGTGTTCGTGTGTGTGTGGGACTTCCAGCTGAGACCGTTTTATGTTTGACTGTTGGTCCTTTGTTTTAAAGACATAAATTGGAGCTCTTTGCTTTAATTTTTTTAAACAGTTGCTTTGTGAAGCTGCACGAGGATCGAGTGTTTGAGGACGAAGTGCAGCCATTTAATCCAGCACACACACACATTCACACACAGGAGAGAAGCAACAACAAACCTTTTCCTGCAGGAAGATTTCCACTTCCAGGATAAAACTCAAACTTCTTCATTACACGTGATGAGACTGTCGTTGATGTTTAAATAAATTCATGTTTTCTTCTGTAATGAGTCCAACTCAGATGAAAAACTGTCATCAGCTGCCTGACGTGTGTGTGTGTGTGTGTGTGTGTGTGTGTGTCTGCAGAGCCTGGTTATGGATTTTAACCTGCTGACGGACAGTGAAGCCCGCAGCCCGGCGCTGTCGCTCTCCGACTCCGGGACTCCGCAGCACGAGCAGGGATGCAAGGGCCAGGACAACAGCGGTCAGTGAGCAACTCAGCACGCATCTGCGCGCGCACCCGTCACATCACAGAAAAAAATTATCTAAAAATCTTTTCTGGACGCATCTCAAACAGCATCTTTTCGTCTGTAATCTTTCCCACAAAGCGCTGAAGATTTGAGGTCAGGAAGCCGCGTGGCGGCCTGTGCGCCGCTTTCCAGCCTCATCTGCGCCAGTTTCAGCCAAACAGGTTATTTCTAATTCTGAGCATTAAAAGTTAAAAAGAAGGATAAGCAAATTTTTTACTCGTGGACGTCAGAGTCCAAAGAATAAATAAATGAATGGATAAACAAACAAACCAAAAACAAACAAACAAACAAACAAACAAACAAATAAATAAATAATAGAATATTTAAAACCCTCACAGGTAGTTGCCTCGTACTTATAAAGGCATTTCCAGTGTATTATTCTGTCAAACATTAAAGTGAATTCATATTTTATTTCCGGACCTCTGGTTTATTTTCCCACGGCCTTCATCAGGCCGGCTTTTTGTGAAGCCCACGTTCAGTCACGTGCGCGGACATACGCGACAGATGTGTGTAATCCCACAAACGCGGCCTGCTGATTGATAACTTCTTAATGCTCTCAATATAGTGTACTAAAACTCCGACTGAGGCCATGTCTTTGAACGCGACATCGTTTGATCTTTTGGTTCTGTTTGAGGCGCCAAATGATCAGCTGGTTATTATTATTATTATTATTATTATTATTATTATTATTATTATTATTATTGTTATTATTATTATTATTATTATTAGCCGCCGTGAAGGTATTTATGTTTGATAAACCTAATTTTAATCGCTAATGTGTGATCGGGAAATTCAGTTAAATACTTTGGAGAGAGATTTGGTGTTATTATGATTTCATGAGTCTTAAACAAAAGAGGGTTAGTCTAATCTATAAAACCAAGAACAACTTGGGGTAGTTTACATTTTTTTAATTATTTAGAATGATTCGCGTATTTTCTCCAACCTATTTATTTATTTATTAATTATTATTATTGTTATTATTTTAAATATAATCTAATTAGAAATTATCAACAAAATACTGCAGTTGGACTTAACCCATATACTAAATAATATTTAGAAGAAAAACTTAGAACTTGTTATTTAATTTGAGGATTTGGACAGCAAAGATGATTTAAAAAATCTGTTTAGGCAGGAATGAAATTTTATTTTCTTGAGTTTCTTGCCTATACTGTGAGAAATGATTGATGCACAGATAAAAATAAGTTTGCAGACTGAGGAACTCATTTTGTGAGACACATCCCAGATAATGAAAGAATTCTCTGCTGTATTTTATATGACCGGAGCACAATTCAGGTTTTCTTATTTGTTTTAATTGTTGAACTGAAATGGTGTTCTCTCTTTTCTTCATAACGAAGAAAGAAATCAGTGGTAAATCTGGGCTTGATTGTTAGGAGGAATAATATGGTTGGAAAACATCTGCACGCTGAGCTGACGCCTATGCCCCGGGCGCAGAAGCAGGAGTGAATCATCTCCTATAATAACTTTATTCTTCTTAGAAAAAAAGCAGCTCTTGTAAAGTGTAACTGGCTGCTTTTGAAAACTCTGCCATGAACAAAGCGTGTACCCGATCTCATCTGGAGCTCTGTGACCAAACAGTTTCCTTCCTGGGGATAAAATACCTGCATCTGAACCTGATGAAACCACATTCCTCTCCCATTTATAAAGATGCTCATGTATGTATTTGGTTGAATGTTGTCGGAGAAGCTGACCTCTCGTCATGTCGGCACATTATCAGTCAGATTGCTCCTATTGTTGGTCAGTGCATCACTCTAAAAAGGCCTGCCCTTTCCTCTGTATTGTGTTATAGACTTTTGGCCTTAAGTGACGGCTTACCCAGTGTCAGTTTACTGCCAGATAACAGCTTCAGCCTGGCTCTTATTGGTTTTGCTGGTGGCCCTGCGGAGCCTCTTTTTAAACCCTGCTGATCATTTCGAACTGCTCCCAGAGAGCTAAGCCCTCGCCAAACAGAGCCCAACCTGCCCCAGTCACAAAAGCCTGATCCACGGGATTAGCTCGCCAACTAATTTCACTTCTTTCTGTGAGGTCCTCAAATTGCGGGAGTCAGATGTGGCGGAGAGGAGCCCTGACAGACACAACATGGATGTGTGCGCCTTTAAATTTAGCTGAGCTGTGGGCAGAATGCAGTCTTTCACCGCTCCCAGACATCTCTGGATGTAATGCAGTCACTCTCCTCATTCTGAAGCCCATGGGAGGGACGTCAGCTGACGTTTGGTTGGATAAAACTGTCCACATACATTCAGCTGGATTGTTTTGATGCAGCAGGGTGAAGAATTACCAGCACTTTCACATCCATGATCAGCTGCTGTTCATTTGGAGATGAAGACCAGGCAATAAAATGCTAAAATGTTTAAATGAGCTACACGTTTATCATCTACAACACTAAACAATTAGTTTATGGTGAATTATTCTGTATGTAAGCCATACAGGGGGACATTAATTAAACTGAGCCACTTCTTTGGTAAATTACTCGAGAAACAAAAAAAAATATATTTTTGTGAGATACTGAATTTGGGTTTTTGTGGTTAAGATGGACTGTTTGTAGTATTTATGTGTTAAATTAATGTTATAAAATGTTACTGAGGTCCTATAGCTTTTGAAACTTTGCTGTAAGATATTTTTTTAGATGAGCAGTGTTCAGGTTTGGCCACTTCAGTCATTTCTGATAAAACAATCCCATTTAGTTTAGTTTTAATTTGTACCTGTGTGTAATTCTCACACATACATAACACAATATAATGAATAATTCATTAATATTTATATTATATAACCCCAAATCTAACAAAATCAGGACATCAGAGGATGAAACGGAGACATTATGTGATGAAAATATGAGCTGATAGTGAATCTGATGCAGCAACACAGCTGAAAAAAGTTGGAACAGGAGCAACAAAAGGCTGGAAAAGTACCTGGTACAAACCAGAAACACCTGGAGGAGCATTTGACAACTAACCAGGTTACCTGGCAACAGGTCAGTAACATGACTGGTATAAAAGGAGCATTTCAGAGAGGCAGAGTCTCTCAGATGGAGAGGTTATGCCACTAAAAATGATGGAATAGTATCAGAAAAATGTTCCTCGGTGTAAAATTGCACAGACACAGCAGGTTAAAGCTTTATCATGTACTGGAGAAGCTGAGGAGAAATCCAGAAACAGCACCATCTTCTCTGGACCAAAGCTCATTTAAAATGGTCTGATGGATGGAAATGTGAGCTTTCACTAAACATACTGAAACATTAACATTTGGAGGACAGCAGATGCTGCAGCTGTTTCATCTTCACCTGCTCCATGTTGTTTTAGTTTTCTTACATATTTAGGTGCAATTTCAAGATCCTTTCAAAATCCTTCCTTAGTCCCTTTGTGTTTTTTCAACTCTAAAATGAAAAGTTTTCTGCAGGCTGTAAAACCACTCTCCAGAGGCTGAGTGACAACCCAGATTTCCAGTTTGTTTGTCCCTCACTTTATTTATTTGTATGCAGTGAAAACACTGACATACAGGAGGAAGAGAGGTGTGTTATGACATCCCTTCCCTGTTTCAAAGCACTGGCCATGCAATGAGCCAAAAGGTGTGCAGACATGTCTGATCTGAGTTTTCTGACTCGATAAAAAGCCAACTGGTGTGTTAACACCACTCCCACAAATAACAGAAGAAGAGTAAGAAATAGTGTCCACAGAGCTCCGGGTCTGCGTGGGGATGCTACACTCTCTAGCAGAGCTATTGGGCTCTGACCCCTGAGGTCCAACCTGGACTCAAACCACCAACCCGAGAGGGTCTGCCTGCTGAGCAACAGCTAAAATAAAAAAATGAAATAAAATCTGGTTTAAATGTAGAAGAGAAAGACTTCAGATCCACGAGAAAAGCCTGTTCTTTCTTTCTTTCTTTCTTTCTTTCTTTCTTTCTTTCTTTCTTTCTTTCCTTCCTTCCTTCCTTCCTTCCTTCCTTCCTTCCTTCCTTCGTGGGTACATGACTCCAGACCTTCACATCCACATGGAGGAAACTCAGAAATGTTCAAATTAAGGTTGAAAGTAATTCATGTGAAAACAATAAAAAAGTGTTTCTACTACAAAAGAAACTGTATAGATGTGAGTGACGGGTTCAGCTACTTGGGTGTATGACAATGCTAACTCTGTGTGTGTATCTGTGTGTGTGTGTTTAAAAAAACTGACCCAGTTCTCAAATGCTGAAACAAACAAACAAACAAAAACCCTGTAATTCAGATGTAATTTGGGTCCTTACATGAAGAAATGATGGTTGAGTCATTCTTCAGATTGTTTTAGTGTTTCAGCTTCCCACCCGGAGGAGAAGTGATAAACGTGAAAAGGTTTTTATAACCTTAGTTATAAAAACCTTGCTGCCTAATTTTACTGATTTCTTTACCTGTTTCTGCACATCTTTAGAATAAAATTGAAATTCTGCACATGGTGCAGATTTTAGCCTGGAACTGTCCTCTCAGCTGAAAGCCTCGGCCTCATGGCAGCTGTTTCCCTCCTGCAGACACAGAGAAATCCCAGCAGAACCAGCTGGATGAGTCCAGTGCTGAGGATGGATCTCTGAAGAAAAAACAGCGGCGGCAGAGGACTCACTTCACCAGCCAGCAGCTCCAGGAGCTGGAGGCCACCTTCCAGAGGAACCGCTACCCAGACATGAGCACCAGAGAGGAGATTGCTGTGTGGACCAACCTCACTGAGGCACGAGTCAGGGTGGGTACAGAAAGGCTGGTTTTATTTATGCTGAAGAAGCTGTTTTCCAGCTGTTTGGTAAAATAAAAGAAGAAAAAAAAAAAGACTAGAGGATATGATCTTTATTAGCTTTCCTCCATTTGATCAAATTTTCCACTTTCATCCGGGGGTTTTATCCTGACTCCACATTCCTGGATTATTATCTTGGTTATAAACTTATCAAATTACAGTTGTTTTCTGATTATTTACCCACTAAAATAAAAATAATTTAACAGTTAGCAAAACCTTACGTCCATGAAACAAAGCACCAGCCCAGATCTGCTAAACTGAAAACTCAACATCAGCCTCGTCCTCGTTGTAAAACATTATTTGTGACACAGGAAGAGATCAGGACGTCCTTTCCTTTTGCTGCAAAGCTCTGGCGCTTCAAACGAACCCACAGGGGGTCAAACACGTCCACCTGGAGTTCAAACATGCAGCCAAATCTCAGCAGACAAACGGCGGCGTTCATCGTTTGGATCGTCTGTTTTCCTCCAGTAAAGTAAATCAGCAGCTTCCATCAGAACTTTTGGTTCCCATTCCTGACAGTTCTTCCATCATTACTTTTTCATTACCTGATATAGATGGGATGCAGCTTGCACAGAAAATATGAGGAAAGTCAAAGTTCTACGAGAGTTTTCAGTGTGTAAAAACTTAAAACAGCTGGATAATATGAGGTTGTTTGTTTTCTGCTAATTTGATGTGTATTTGTGCAAACTGTGTAAAGAAAGAAGAACGCCATGTTTTTAAAATTGTGCCAAAATAATCATAAAAAAAACTGTGAGAATTTATTATAACATAGAAATAGGAAATGAAACATGTGACAATAACTGGGTTAGTTTTGATATAAGGATGAGTGACGGCTGAATAAAATAGTTTCATGCATTAGAAGATGATTTATTTAGTCCACTCAGTAAACTTAAATGTCAAAGGTGCAGCTGAATGTGGACACACCCCAGATTTACTCATTGCGGCTATATGGAGCAGGAGGACACACACTGATGGATGACAATACAGTCTCTGGTCGGCCTGACAAGTAATGGATCAAATTAATGTTGGCTGGATGAAAGGTCACATAGCGCGCACTCTCCGCTGTTATTTTGAAAGCTGCACATTGTCTTGCCCCAAATGTCCATCAGTGTCTCTTTAAAGCTGTGCATGCAGGCAGAGTCCTGCCTGCCCCGGAAACGTCACCTGTCAGCCCGATTCACATGATTGGTCAGGAGCTGTTTTTAATCACCAGAGCTGCAGTCAGGAGGAACTTATCGATGACGTTTAATCCGGTCTCTCGGGACGGAGACTGTGGAGATGACTGAAGGAAATCAACGTGGTTTTTAAACATTTGTCTGTATCTGAAGAGTAAAATAGGTCAGCTTGTTCATCTATCTTCATTCTAACCCTCATTTCTAACTCCTAAACCCAGCAAAGAACAGCAAAGGAAAAAAGTGGAAGGATTGTGGAAATCCATATAACAGAATTTAATTTATTAAATTTCAATCTAATTAAATCTAAATGAGTTGGAATATAAAAATACTGCTGATTTAAATGGTCTAGTGCTGAAACATTTCAGTGCTTGTGGTCCTCTATGATCCTCCAGGCTGCTCAGATCAGCTGCTAAAAGACTGTTTTCAGTCCATAGAGTTCAAATGAACAAGGTTCACCTGGTTCACCTGTCATTCTCATTTTATTTCATTTAATCGTTTTAATCCATCCATCCATCCATCCATCCATCCATCCATCCATCCATCCATCCATCCATCCATCCATCCATCCATCCATCCACCCACCCACCCACTCACCCATCCATCCATCCATCCATCCATCCATCCACCCACTCACCCATCCATCCGTCCATTCATCCATCCATCCACCCACTCACCCATCCATCCATCCATCCATCCATCCATCCATCCATCCATCCATCCATCCATCCATCCATCCACCCACTCACCCATCCATCCATCCATCCATCCATCCATCCACCCACTCACCCATCCAGCCGTCCATTCATCCATCCATCCACCCACTCACCCATCCATCCATCCATCCATCCATTCGTCCATCCATCCACCCACCCACTCACCCATCCATCCATCCACCCACTCACCCATCCATCCGTCCATTCATCCATCCATCCACCCACTCACCCATCCATCCATCCATCCATCTATCCGTCCATCCATCCATCCATCCATCCACCCACCCACCCACTCACCCATCCATCCATCCATCCATCCATCCATCCATCCATCCATCCACCCACTCACCCATCCATCCGTCCATTCATCCATCCATCCACCCACTCACCCATCCATCCATCCATCCATCTATCCGTCCATCCATCCATCCATCCACCCACCCACTCACCCATCCATCCATCCATCCATCCATCCACCCACTCACCCATCCATCCGTCCATTCATCCATCCATCCACCCACTCACCCATCCATCCATCCATCTATCCGTCCATCCATCCATCCATCCATCCATCCATCCATCCACCCACCCACCCACTCACCCATCCAGCCATCCACCCATCCATCTGATACCTGAAGCCAGACTGGGAACTGGTTCCACAGAGAGGGTCTGATACCTGAAGCCAGACTGGGAACTGGTTCCACAGAGAGGGTCTGATACCTGAAGCCAGACTGGGAACTGGTTCCACAGAGAGGGTCTGATACCTGAAGCCAGACTGGGAGCTGGTTCCACAGAGAGGGTCTGATACCTGAAGCCAGACTTGGAACTGGTTCCACAGAGAGGGTCTGATACCTGAAGGAGGAGAAGAATTTTAAATTCTATTATGGATTTAACAGGGAGTTGATGGAGAGGATATGGTCCCTGCTCATCATTTAATAATCAAGAATTAGTTGTACAACCTGGAAGGAACAAATCCACAGACCAGTTCGTCTTCATCAGTCAGTGACGGGATGCTCCTCATTCTGGGAGTCTTATGTAGGTGGACGAAGGAGATCCTAGAAAGATGTTATATGTGAGTCCAAGGACAGATCCTGGTCCAGTATAACTCCAAGGTTCCTCGCTGTAGAACAGGAAAGAAAATACAGCTGATCTGCAGATGAACCAACAAAGACTGCGAATCTCTGGCTTTCAGTGGAGTTTCTGCAGCGAGCAGAAAACCCAGCTTCGTTCGTTTTAACATCCTTGTGGCTCTGATCACATAATATTAGGTGGTACACAGCAGGTGTGCCAGGAGGCAGAGGAGGAACAGGAGCAGCTTCCCAGCATTAAAGACCTAAAATATGTTGTTCGTGTCAAACAAATATGCAAGTTTTAACAGACAAACAGAAGGATTCTGTCAGGAGTGAATACTTTTCTTAATATATGAAAATCAAAGTTTGTCCAGAACTTTCCCCACAAGGGAAATTGTTCTCATTTCTAAAACCACTCAGTTGAGATTTTCCACTGAAGCTTTAATCCAACTCATATCCTCTAAATATAGGACCATAAAATGACAAATGTGAAGATTGCCCTTCCCTGACATTTCTTTCATTGGGAGCTCACTATTTAAATAAGTGTGATTAGTTTTAATAAGCCCAGCCTAATATGAGTGTTTGATGATACACTCTAACTTACTTTCTGGGATCATTGTGTCTTTCCAGATTTCTGGATACTTATGCACACAATATTGCTGAAATCATTTGAGAGGGTTTAAGACACTCTGACTGGATGTATTTTAGAATTAGACTTTATTGACTTCAGTTTTTGAAGGAAACATTCATTTGAAAATATCTCACTAAGTAAAATAAGTGATATTTTTCTTTCTTTGTTCTCAAAAATTAAATGAGTTTAAATTATGAGTAAAGCTCCAGGTGAAAACATGCAAAACACTGTGCTTGATGCTTGGGCAGCACAATTCATCAGGATTTCTGAGTTTTATCCCCAAAAAATCTCCATATGAAAATGAAAATTCAAGGAGCTTTTTGCAGGTTGTTGTGTTCATCCATCTCATCCATGTGTTCATCCATGTCCAAACACACTCACCTTCATCTCTCCGTTTGGTTTCCCCAGGTATGGTTCAAAAACCGGCGTGCCAAGTGGAGGAAACGGGAGAGAAACCAGCAGGCAGAGTTATGCAAAAATGGCTTTGGTGCTCAGTTCAACGGACTCATGCAGCCCTACGACGACATGTACACAGGCTACTCCTACAACAACTGGGCCACCAAGAGTCTAGCAAGCAGCCCGCTCTCTGCCAAGAGCTTCCCATTCTTTAATTCAATGAATGTAAGCCCCCTGTCATCCCAGCCCATGTTCTCCCCCCCCAGCTCCATCCCCTCCATGAACATGGCCTCTAGCATGGTGCCCTCAGCAGTGGCTGGAGTTCCTGCTACTGGGCTCAACAACCTGGGCAACCTCAACAACCTCAACAGCCCCACAGCACTCAACTCGGTGGCGGTGACCGCGGCCACCTGTCCTTACGCCACCACAGCCAGTCCTTACATGTACAGAGATACCTGCAACTCCAGCCTGGCCAGCCTGCGGCTCAAAGCCAAGCAGCACACCAACTTTGCTTATCCTGCAGTGCAGAACCCCGTGTCCAACCTCAGCCCCTGCCAGTATGCTGTCGACCGGCCGGTATGAAGAAGAAGAAGCTCCAGTTGTAACCCCGAACCTAAACTATCAGCTGTAAGTCCACTTTTACCCCACTTCCCATCCCTTCAGCTCCATCTCTGAACTGCTGGATGTGCAGTTTGAGTTTTGATGGTAGACAGAACTGACACAACGCACAGAGATCTTCAGATGGACCACCGCTCTTCGAAGAATTTTCCTCCAGTTTGAGATTTTGTTGCTGAACTGACCAACCGCTTCAAAGGATTTCTGAAGATTTATGTCCATTATGATGTTCCTTCCTTTGAACTGCATGAATAGAGTACACATTGAAACCGAGGATGCTTCAATTGGACTTTCGGTCAACATTTTGGCCCCATAAACTTCCCTGTTGCAGGAAGAGGGACCTGTGGTTGCAAATGTGACGGAAATGGAGGGTGTATATAACGGACTTTCTCTGTTTTGTATGTGACAAAAAATATATGAAAAATGTAGTACTTTAAAACTGAGAAAAGCATGTTCTTCAAAAGCAAAGACCCTAGGTCGATTTACTCTGAGCACATCTTTTAGGAACTTAAAACTTTGTTGTGAATTCCTCTCACCTCTGGAAAGGTCACAGGTCAGCTTGGACGGGGGAGTGGAGGACGCAACCTCCTCTTCCCCACTAAAGCCAAAGCTAGCTTTGGCTTTAGCTTTAGCTTTAGCGGGGGCTAAAAACACAGCAAAAAACTAAAAACAAGCTAAAATCACACAGTTAGCAATTCACAAGCCAGAATATCAGCGACATTTTCAAGTTAAACACTAAAAAGCCATTGAGTATATAGATTTGTGTGGTGTTATACAAAGGGAGTCAATAACTGTAAAAAATGTATGTAAGAGTGCAGTTGTTTTAACAAAAAACAAGCTTTTTCCTGGTGTAGCCTGCTTTGTCTCATTAAAGAACCAATTAAAAGATGTTTCTATGAACCAAAAATGGACTTGTACATTGAACAGAGCAGCACACGCCCTGCTCAGCGCCCATCTGCCGCTCATGACTACAGCTGCATGATGTTCCCGCAGCTTCAACACCATGGAAGCTAAAAGTCGCTGCCATGGCAACAGTGACAGATCGTAGTTGGCCAGAGAGACGGAGAGGATTGGCAAGATATAGATGTTCCTGATGGCTGCTCTCCGATATGTTTGACCTACACTCTGTGTGGTAACAGCAGACTATCCAGTGACACAGCAGGAATTCACAGAGGCTGCATGGGGCTGAAAGGGTGCCAGGATTACATAAGGTGCCCCCGCAAAGCCACAAACCCCTGCTTAGCAGCCCATTAATCGGCCCCCATCGGCCCCTAGAAACACTTTATCACATTTTCATCCTTTCTGTTGTCTTGTTAAAATAATTGTTACATCATAATCTTCAGTCTCATCTTTATTCACAATTTGACAATTATAAGATCAATGTTTTGAACTTAATACTGTCAAGACCATTTTAATTATAAATGAATGAATGAATGAATGAATGAATGAAGAAATAAATGTGAAAAATAATAAGTTTTGGTTCAAACATAATAAAGAAATTGTATTTATTTTTAATAATGTAATAATTACATATAAATTAACTTAGAAAAATAGCTGTGATTGCATTAAAAGAAAATAACCTAACTCAAAATTATAATTTCCTTTGAGGAATTAATAAAGTATTCTTCATTGCATTTCATTTTCATTTACAGAATCTGTCTTCTAATGGATATAACATCATTTTTCTGTGGCCTTTTCAGCCACTGTTATCACATAAAACACATTTTACTAAATGTAGGCGCTGAGAACAGATTCTTTACATGACAATGAAAGGCTGGTGAATAAGTGTTAAATAAGTGTTAAAGAGCACTTTAACACAACATCAGCTGAACAAAGTGCTGAACTCAGCATAGAGGCAAAACATTTAAAAGTAAAATAAAATGCAAAGTAAAATCAGACACAACAGGAGTAAAACGATAAAACAATAAAAACAAGAAACCAGCAGTTAGACTGAAGGCCAGATCATAAAATGGGTCTTCATGCGGGTTTTAAAAAGGGACAGTGCTTTCTGCTCTTTATCAGTCTTTAATGTCAAAATGCTGAAAGTTGCAGAAAATAACAGTAAGAAAACTGGGGATGAGGGACATTAATAGCTTGAAGGGGGAAGATTGAAGGGGGCTTTAATCAGAGCTGAACTACTGATGTTCTAGGAAGAAATGCTGAACTTTAGGGGTTCTCTTTGTACACTGTGTGGAATGAACGCGTTGACCTCTGATTGGTTGTGCTGATTTAAGTCTATGAGCTGAATTATGACCATTTTTCTAATAATAAATCTGCTCACATCAGACACTTAACCGCTGATATGCAGTAGCTGCATATCTGATTAAGATAAAACACTGTCTGTGTTTTCTCATTTGAAAGTTATTGTTTTGATTTTCTCCTCCGTAAAACAACAGAAAGGCCTTGTCTGACCTCAGTGATTGAAACAGGAATATCAGTCATATAAAAGCTGAACGTTTACCATTAAACTGAATAATATATCTGATCTGCTGATCAGCACTTCTTAGAAATTTTTCTTTCATTTAACTATTAATGATGACGTTATCTGTTCACATGTGGGAGGTCTTTTAAGGATCTCATGAAAAGGCTTAAATGTAAATGATGTAATATCTGCTTCATTAGTATTCATGAATTGCTCAGAAAGTCCAGGTTTCAGGCATCAAATGAACCTCTAACAACTTAAAATAAAAGGTTTTGGAGGTAGAAGCTGTTTCCATATAAACCTGCTGACCCCACCTCTGCCATGATTGTCTCCTGGTGGCTCCTCATAAAACTATTTTGTGGAGTGAGGTGAAACGGTCACAGTAAGTGCTCCTCTCAATCAATATTTCACTGGAGGGGGACATATGCCGGTCCCTGATGTTTACTCACACTGGAAAAACCCCAGTGAGCAAGGAGAGGCCACGGACCGTGGTCCGGACAGAACCACAGGAAGTTCTAATGATTACCTCCGAGAATACAAAGCAGCAAGACGTGGAAATGTTTAACAAACAAGTTTCAGTACAAGAGCCATTTTGCTCCTTTGTTAAAGAAATCTGTCTTTCTTTTAGGAAGTGAGCTGATTACATGAATGATTTTAAGACGGTTTTCATTGTTAAACTACAACAACAATAACTAGAGCGACACGTGCAAAATATTAATGAACTTCAAATTTATCAGAGATAAAATGTGATGATTTGCCACAAAAACCACCAGCAGGACGGTTTACTGAGTCAAAATGAGGCAATGAGATGGATTATATATTATTTTAGTGAGACACACAACTTTTTTCTTTTTTGCCTTTTTATTTCACTCTTGGAAGATAATTTGAATAAATACGTCTGTTTGGTCCAAACTGACATCTGCAGAGTGAAAACAAACCAACTGAGGCCTTTTTGTTTTGTTTTCCACAAATATTTGCTAAAAGGCACAAAAATGATGGTGGAGGTTAATACTGACCGAGCTGCAAAATTTTCTAGTCCCATTAAAACCCCAAAACAGTGTTTAACCACGAGATGTGCTTCACAGATCCCAGATCACGTTGCCATCTTCAAACTTTGTGCACGTCTCCAAAAAAGTCAAACAAAAAGCAAAAAGCCACAATCTGAAGTCCTCAGACGACGTTATGTCAGCAGCCAGCCAACACCTCATAACTGACATGTCTGCCTGTAACTGGATCTGTCCGTCATCCGTCACTGGAACTTCCTGGGGACCAATATCACTTTTACAGTCAACAGCAGATTAGTGTTGAGACATTAACGTTTACATCTGCCTCTGATCTGCACATCTCCTGACAGGGACGGAGATTTAGGGTGATATGTTAAACCCAGGAATGTAAAGTTTCACAGATATTTAAACACACCAACGATCCTGCCAACTGCTGCCAGCACATCGCTCTAACTCACATTTACAAGCTTATCTCTATTTTACTCTTATGAAATGCTAAGATTAATTCTTTCCAATGTTTCCACCCTTACATTAATTTATTCTGTCATGGTCCACGGTCAGAGGCCAACACAGCAGAAAGAGAAGACAGGCGTAGGAAAAGGACTTATTACAAGAAAGTAAATGAACAAGTTCTTAAACACAAACTTAAGATAACAAAACTCATAACAGACGACAGACAAGCCAACAAAGTGGAGCAACAAAGAAATGAAGTCAAACCAGGACAGGCTGGATGAGGTGAGCGAGGGAGTGTTTTTACTGGTCATGACTAAACAAGGAGCAGGTGTGGTGATCAGCAACTGAGAACCAAGTGAGACAAGAGCAGGAAGTAAATCCAGAAAAGAAGAACATAAACCTGAAGCCAGCTGAAGGCTAGAACACAAACAATGAGACTGGAAATAGAAATCCATCAGGAAATAAAGCAAACTCAGAACCAAAACTCACAGATCAGATCCATTTTTTTATTTGTTTAAAAATTTCTGTAAATTTAATAAACTTAAATATCACTTTTAAATGAGCCCAGTACGGCAGCGACCTGCTACCTGAACCCAGCTGTAATTTAAACTATGAACATGTCGACTGCAGAGGACACCAGTCTGCAAGTAAGTAAGTAAGGTTCCTCCATTTGCAATTTGACTGAGGCCCACGAAGCTTAAAGCAACACTATGTTACTTTCTGACCTTAAAATGTGTTTTTGTCTCATTTTGATTTTGATTGACTTTCATTATGTCCATTCCTGGAGTCGTCGTCCTGCAGCATCCTGAGGCTGAGAAACTGAACTTCACTACTTTTATTTACAGATCGATGCGCCACGTTACAGCTGAGTTCTGCTTTACGCACGTTTTACAAGCTAGCAACTGGAAATCAACACTCTGGGCATCTTAATTGCATAATGTGGTTATCCAGCAAAAAGAAACAAAAACAAAAAACAAACAAACAAACAAACAAAAAAAAGGAAGACATCATCGGAGGAAGAGAGGAAGGGACAGCACGAGATAAGACAGGAGTCAACATCAGACTGACTTTTACTGGCTCGAGAGATCTCAGAGAAGAGACGGGATGAAGACGAGAAAAGGTGAGAAAAGTTCAATAGTGGGCTTTAAGGTGTGAAGTTCTGTATCCAAAATTCAGAAAATATTAGAATAGTCATGTCCACACAATCTGTACCACTGCTGTTGTTACAGCTACAACAAACAAACACAAACATACAAATACGAATGAAAACGATTCTTCCACTTTGTGCTTCTGTGCAGGATATTTATCAAAGATGCAGAAAAATCAGCTTGTCAGTTCAGATCTTCGCTTCTGAGATGAAATCCTCTGCAGACTCCAAAACACAGTGTCTGGACCCACTCTTCTACCACAAAGGTGGGCGTTCACGCCCCAAAAGCCCTCTTTCAGAATATTTGACTTAAATAACTGGGGTTTATCAGCATAGCTGGATCCACAAGCTGCTAGAAATCAACCAAACTAATTTAGCCTTCATATTAGCTTTTATCTATTTGAGTATATATTTCTGCCAATTTCCCACCTGCTTCCTCCGTCACCGCTAGACTACTGCACAGGAAAGAGGTGGTTTTTTGTTACAATACATAAAATATTTTAAGGGAAATTGTCAAACGAATTCTTTTAATAGTTGCTTTTCAATTCTCTGAGAATCCCAAACAAATTCCATTAAGCTTGGCTGCATGAGGGTGGAAGCAGCCATTTGCATGGAGAGGAACAGAGAGAATAGAGGGGAACATATTTAAAAGAGCTGATTTGAACCCGAGTGTCGGCTTGATTCTCCACCACTGCAACATATAAGTTCGAGGCTCATGTGGAGGCAAAATGGAGACAATGATGGGAACGCATCGAGGAGCACCTGAAGGGTCTGAAGAGCTAAGATTAGGGCTGTTTTAGGGATTTGAGGAAGCTTATTTTCCATATGCCAGACTTTGGAGAACACAAACACACATATGAACATGCAAGAACACACACCACAAATAATCACAGAGTGACATCTTTTTGAATTTGTACCATATATATACATTTGATTTCTTATTCCTCTTACTTCTCACCTTATAATCTCCTCCTGCTTTCTTTCTTTTTCCATTTATTACTCACTTAGTTCAGCCTGTGGTCCTACTCTCCCTCCAACTGTAATACATTAGGAGGATTAAAATTCCTACAGTAAGCCGCTGCAGTGCAGACCCAACCTACCCAGCTTTTCTGTCCTCTTCTCCAGCCCCTCCAGCTTGTGCTGTCTTGCATGTAATTTCCCGTTTGCCTTAGAACTCCCCCACCATCCTAATAATGGCCTCCAATATGCATGCCATCCACACAGTTTGAGGTTGTGTTTGTGAGATGTACTCTTTGTTTCACAGAGAAAAGAAAGTGGCATTGCTTTTAGTAAATGTTTCATTTCACTGAGTTTGCTTGTAGTTTTGGTCTAAGTGCAAAGGTTGAATAAATAAATAAATAAATAAAAAGTAAAACCCCAATTCCAAGTAAGCTGGGATGCTGTGTAAAATGTAAGTTCCAGAGCTCATTAAGCCATATTTTAGAAGATAACCAACACATCAGGTGATGAAACGGAGACGTTTCACCATGTGATGAAATTATGAGCTGATAGTGAATCTGATGCAGCAACACGTCTGGAAAAAGTTGGAACAGGAGCAACAAAAGGCTGGAAAAGTACCTGGTACAAACCAGAAACACCTGGAGGAGCATTTGACAACTAACCAGGTTACCTGGCAACAGGTCAGTAACATGACTGGGTATAAAAGGAGCATTTCAGAGAGGCAGAGTCTCTCAGATGGAAAGATGGACAGAGGTTCACCAATCTGAGACAAACTGGATCTAAAACTGTGGAAAGATTTCAGAAAAATGTTCCTCACACTTTGAAGATCCTCCATTTACAGTGTAGAACATCATCAGAAGATTCAGAGAATCCAGAGGAATCTCTGTGTGCATGAGACAAGGTTGGTACTGCATGGACTCAGAAAGACTTCCAGAAACCACTGTCTGGGAACACAGTTCACCCTGAAATCCACAAATGCTGCAGAGAAGAAGCCAGATGTGAACAGGATCCAGAACCAGCTTCTTCCGTCGTCTCTGGACCAAAGCTCATTTAAAATGGTCTGAGGCAAAGTGGAAACCTGGATGAAGATGTGAACTAGTTTGTGGAAACATGGACGGCGTGTCCTGCAGACTAAAGAGGAGAGGGAGCATCCAGCTTGTTATCAGTGGACAGGTGAAGAGCTGCATCTCTGATGGGATAGGGCTGCATTAGTGCCTATGGCGTGGGCAGCTTCCACATCTGTGAAGCTCCATCAATGCTGAAAGGTACATGGAGGTTTTAGAGCAACATCTGCTCCATCCAGACAACGTCTCTTTCAGGGAAGACCTTGCAGATTTCAGCAAGACGATGCTGAACCACATCCTGCATCCATCACAGCAGCATGGCTTCACAGGAGAAGAGTCTGGCTGCTGAACTGGACTGCCTGCAGTCCAGACTTTTCACCAGTACACAACATCTGGAGCATCAAGGAAGCAGAAATCCAGCAACCAAGGTCCATGACTGTAGAGCAGCTAGAATCCTGCATCAGACCAGAATGGGACAACATTCCTCTCCTAAAACTCCAGCAACTGGTCTCCTCACTTCCCAGACGTTTCCAGACATGTTAGCAAAAGAAGAGATGCTACACCATGCTGAACACCACCCTGGAACTACTTTTTACACCATGCTGAACATCACCCTGGAACTACTTTTTACACCGTGACGTGCCGAACATCACCCTGGAACTACTTTTTACACCGTGTCGAACATCACCCTGGAACTACTTTTTACACCATGCTGAACATCACCCTGGAACTACTTTTTACACCATGCTGAACACCACCCTGGAACTACTTTTTACACCGTGCTGAACATCACCCTGGAACTACTTTTTACACCATGCTGAACACCACCCTGGAACCACTTTTTACACCGTGCTGAACATCACCCTGGAACTACTTTTTACACCGTGACGTGCCGAACATCACCCTGGAACTACTTTTTACACCGTGTCGAACATCACCCTGGAACTACTTTTTACACCGTGCTGAACATCACCCTGGAACTACTTTTTACACCATGCTGAACATCACCCTGGAACTACTTTTTACACCGTGACGTGCCGAACATCACCCTGGAACTACTTTTTACACCGTGTCGAACATCACCCTGGAACTACTTTTTACACCATGCTGAACATCACCCTGGAACTACTTTTTACACCATGCTGAACACCACCCTGGAACTACTTTTTACACCGTGCTGAACATCACCCTGGAACTACTTTTTACACCATGCTGAACACCACCCTGGAACCACTTTTTACACCGTGCTGAACATCACCCTGGAACTACTTTTTACACCGTGACGTGCCGAACATCACCCTGGAACTACTTTTTACACCGTGTCGAACATCACCCTGGAACTACTTTTTACACCGTGCTGAACATCACCCTGGAACTACTTTTTACACCATGCTGAACATCACCCTGGAACTACTTTTTACACCATGCTGAACATCACCCTGGAACTACTTTTTACACCGTGCTGAACATCACCCTGGAACTACTTTTTACACCATGCTGAACACCACCCTGGAACTACTTTTTACACCGTGCTGAACATCCACCTTGGAACTACTTTTTACACCATGCTGAACATCACCCTGGAACTACTTTTTACACCATGCTGAACATCACCCTGGAACTACTTTTTACACAGTGCCGAACATCACCCTGGAACTACTTTTTACACCGTGCTGAACACCAACCTGGAACTACTTTTTACACCGTGCTGAACACCACCTTGGAACTACTTTTTACACCATGCTGAACACCACCCTGGAACTACTTTTTACACCATGCCGAACATCACCCTGGAACTACTTTTTACACCGTGCTGAACACCACCCTGGAACTACTTTTTACACCGTGCTGAACATCACCCTGGAACTACTTTTTACACCGTGCTGAACATCACCCTGGAACTACTTTTTACACCGTGCCGAACATCTCCCTGGAACTACTTTTTACACCGTGCCGAACACCAAACTGGAACTACTTTTTACACCGTGCTGAACATCACCCTGGAACTACATTTTACACCGTGCTGAACATCACCCTGGAACTACTTTTTACACCGTGCCGAACATCTCCCTGGAACTACTTTTTACACCGTGCCGAACATCACCCTGGAACTACTTTTTACACCGTGCCGAACATCACCCTGGAACTACTTTTTACACCGTGCCGAACACCAAACTGGAACTACTTTTTACACTGTGCCGAACATCTCCCTGGAACTACTTTTTAGACCGTGCCGAACATCACCCTGGAACTACTTTTTACACCGTGCTGAACATCACCCTGGAACTACTTTTTATACCGTGCTGAACATCACCCTGGAACTACTTTTTATACCGTGCTGAACATCACCCTGGAACCCTTTTCCAGACATGTTGCTGTATCAGATTCACTATCAGCTCATGTTTTGCATCACATGGTGAACCGTCTCAGTTTCATCATCTGAGGGCGAAGAGGAAAGAGACTCACCTAACATGAACAAGTCTTTTTAAGGCCAATAAATCTATGAACATTTATTCCTTTCTAACTCCTACATTCACATCAGCACCGGATTACCCATCATGCAACACTAAACACAAATCACCTCTGCCACAAAAAGTTGGGATCTGTTTAAACAAACAAGGTGAACAATTTGGAAAAATCTCATTTTATTAAATTTTTGAGACTTTCGGATTCTTTTCCTGGTTCCTTAATATATTTCTTGTACTAATAATCAAAATTATTAAACAAGACCAGCAGAGTGATATTCAATTTAAAATAAAAACCAAGTGCAAAAGATTACATCGTTTCAGGACTGCTTCATTATCTCTTCCCACAGCTGAGCACAGAGGAGGCTGGACTGAGACCTGTGGTGTAATTTATTTACATTTTCATAAAAACTAAATGTATACAGTAGAAAATAAGAAAAAAAGGCTGTAATAAAAAAATAATACATTATAATAATTAAATATGATAAAAACATAAACTATAGTATATAAAACAATAAGTTAGATTAATAAAATAAAAAGTAACACAATAATAAAAAAAAATACTACAAGTTTGTAACAATAGGCGTCACACCTGACCCAAGAATAAACCGGCAGATAATTCTTTTCCTGTTAGAATTTGTAGTACACAAGGTATCCACTAAGGGGCAGAAAACGAGCATCAGATTGTATGCAACACGGTTTTTACCATGAAATGATGCAACAGGTCTGTTTGTGCCAGATACGACAGACGTAACCTTAAAGGGTGAAATGATCACCATTTCTGGTGGAGATTCAGATTAATGCTGGGTTTTCACCTCTCCTTTCTTTAGGTAGGGTTGTAGTTTTTGCATGTGGAGCTGTAGTCGGCAGGCTGTACGAACAGGGAGAAGCTGCCACTCGTGCTGCTTCTCCGACTCTTTGCCAGGTGTTCTGCACCGAGCAGTTTAAAGTCCTCACTGATATAAATGCTTGAAGGTTCAAAAACGCCTTTAAAATAAATAAAATCACTTTTTTTTGTTGATGAGGCTCTGGATCCCTGTCTGGTAAAGATGAAACCATAAGTGGTCCATTCACTTGGAAAGACAAGAATGGGAGCATGCTTGCTTTCCACATTTCTGTTTGGCTTATTTTTGGTTTTTTATTTAACTTGTCCACCAGTTTTGGGATATCTGTGCTTCAGTACTGAGCAAGGCTAAGCAAAAGAAGGGTTCAGGAAGGAGGGTGTAGGTCTGCCATGGAGAGCTGAGGAACCGGAAATCTGCGCCTGGAAAAGACCTTGTTTTGTTTTCTTGGTTGAAGTTATAAAAGCTGGGTAGACTCCATTAATGTTGGGATGTTATGCACCTCACAGAATAGATCACATGACCTTGTTTACACATATTTATACAGAGCTCATTTTATATACATGGGGTGTATTTTATATTACTTCATTTTATTTTATTTTACTCTGCCATTATATTTAGTTATATTTTAGTTTAGTTTATACTATTTTATTTAAATTTTTTATATATTTTATTGTATTTGATACTTGTCTATTTATTTTACTATACAATTTTATTTCTAAAGCACTTTATTAATCACATACCAGCTGACCAAAGTGTTGTACAATAAATTAAAAAGAGAAAAAAAGCATCAAAACCGCAGAAATAACGAGGAGCTAAAACTGAAAAGGAGCTGCCTCCCCTGGATTTATAAAATGTTTTCAGGACAGTTAAAAAGGTCTGGTCAGCTGATCTAAGAGCATGTGATAGAAGGGTGAAGCAGCTCAGACACATAAAAAAGGACCATTAAGAGACTTAAAAACAAATGAAAGAATCTGAAAATGGATTTGTAGATGAATGAAGGGAGGCTACAACCGGAGAGATGTGCTGTCGTGCAGCAGCGTTGTATTTTATACTATTTCATTTCATCTGCTTTGTTGAATATTTTATTTTTCATACTTGTCTATTTATTGTATTTTATTTTACTTGATAGTGCAATGAGTCATTCTGAGATGTTGGACTACAACTAATGGAGTTTTAATACCAAACTTTGGGCAATGTGCTAGAAGTGAAGCTAATTTGTGGAAAACTAGTGGCTTTCACAGCATTTCCTGCTCCAGTTTGCTCCCATTTAGAAAGACTCTGACTTTTCTCATGGAAGACAACAACTTTTCCCATCTTCTACTCAGGCTGTTGGTGGTCCATTTAAAATATTCTTAGAATTAAATGGATATTAGAAAGGATAACTTTTAGTCTAATCAGGTTTCAAGCACCACCCTCCAGCTCCATGTTGGTGTCATACGGATCCTAAAAGATCAAGATGGTGACGGCTGATGCTAAACTGGAGGCTTCACAGCAGCTGCTCCCTGACCAATCACACGGTCAGATCCATCTTTCATGCCAAACGCTGAGCAGTTTAACCGGCGCTCGTCCACCGTGCAGCGCTGGAAGCTCTCCGTTCTGGTTTTTTAATACAAGGTGATGCTCGTAACTAAATCCAGGTAACTGCTGCTGGGACAGATGTTTCACTGTAGTAAACAAAGAAGAAACATCCAGTTTAGTTACTTATTAAGTAAAATGCTGATTTTGTTTTATGTCATGAGAAGTTAGTTTTGTGATTAAATTGGATGTGATTTAATGATTTATTTCATCAAATGAAATAAAGTAGATTAGAATTAAAAACAAGATCCATCGGTGAGAGTCTCCTGATCAAATATACATTATAAAATAGCTAAAGGATTGTTTATGATTCTTATTCTCATATTTATATTTAACAACTGGATGATTTTGCAAATACAGGTTCATCCAGACATTGTTTTAAGTCGTTGCACAAGTTGGTTTATATTATTTAAGCAACCAGAGACTCATCAATGAAGATACTACCCAGTCCAAACTGTAGTGTCTGAGGACTTCATCCTCTCTTTAGACCACAGGTAACAGACATATTGAGCTTTGACCCCACACATCGTCCCTGTTAAAGTTGCTGCTTTGCTGACAATCAGGAAAATGTTGCCAACAACATTCCTTCACTTACATGGTGACCAGTCAGCTTTATGTCTCCTATTACAGGGACTTATTTATACCAGTTAAAATCTAAACCGCTTAAAAAAGCTGATAAAAGATAACAGACAGATACACACCTTGTGGCAGGAGCTGCAACTCCTGTCTAAAACCCATTCCAGACACCTCTAATTGGCTGGTATTTATCCAGGAGCCCAGGAGAGCAGAGTGCACGCAGGCCTGTTTTCACATGGGATTAACCCTGGTCCAAATCCCAGCAGTCTTCACAAAGAAAGGCCCCGGCATTCTCTCTGCATCATCTGGCAAAGATTGGCCCCCGCAGGCCTGTTTACCCAGTCTGACCAGTCCCATTTAGCTCTGAGTTTCTGATCTGGCAGATGATGGCTTTAACCCTCCTCCTCATTTATCCAAAACTACCACTGGATTAACATATTTCACCAATAACATGAAAACCTGTTGATCATGAGTTTGAAACATGAAGCTTGGGTTCAGTTCAGCGTAGATACGAAAGTTCATCATTAATGTGGAGTTTTAGCAAAAGGCACCTGAAACACGAGGATGATAGTAATTATAAAGCAGTAAAAAAACCACAGCAAATACTAACAGAGTTCGTTTGCCTAGTTTTGTTTGGGACAAACGAGATGATTAAATAAACTAGATTACACAAATCAGTGAGATGTTATGTGAGTCCCAGACTGGAAATATTAATGGAGGAGGCAGCGGCTGAGCTCTGAAGGAAGCTGGCTGAAGATACAAGTTCTTACTCTCCAACGCCATCTGTTGGACATTTACAAGATGTTAAAAACAAACAGCTGGGAGAAGGACAGAAAAAAAGGTTAATGATCTTGCTTTACTTTCAGCGCAAAGAAAGAACTTGTGAATGCTACTTTTCTGTCTGTGATTGATTATGGTGATACCTTGTATATGCATGCAGCCTCATCAATTTTGCATAAACTCGATTCAGTGTATCATAATATAAAGCATTACGATTTATAACAAATGCAAAATCCCTCACTCACCACTGCACTCTTTATGATCTGGTCGGTTGGACATCACTAACCACTCGCAGAAAACATCACTGGTATTTTTTCATCTATAAAGCAATATTGGGAAAACTTCCAGGATATCTTTGTGACCTACTCTGTGTCAGTTCTGGGAGTTACCGGCTCCGCTCTTCGAATTGCTTGCTTTTCATTGTTCCCGTCGCTCACAGAGTTGGGAAAACAGCCTTTTCCTATTCTGCACCATGGACATGGAACAATTTACAAAGGGATCTTAAATTGGAATCATTTATTTCAGTGGATAAATTTAAGGCAATCATAAAGAATGTGGTAAAGGAGACGTGTTTGTTTTTCTTGAGAGGCTCACTGTGTTTTTAAATAGTTGTTCTAAATCTTAATGTGTTTATTTTGTTTAATCTTTATGTATTTGTAAACTGTATTTAGCTGCTACTTTGGCCAGGTCTCTCTTGTAAAAGAGATTCTGAATCTCAGTGGGACTTCCTGGTTAAATAAAGGTCTAAAAAAAAAAAACTGTGAACAGGATTAACTTCAACTTCTGTTTTACACTAAATTTATAAATAAGAGAATTTACCAGAAGACAGCAATAAACACCCACCAGCACCTCTTCATCAGGACCGCCTTCTAGTACCGGGTCGTCCTCTTCATCAGGTCCACCTTCTAGTACCGGGTCGTCCTCTTCATCAGGACCACCTTCTAGTACCGGGTCGTCCTCTTCATCAGGACCACCTTCTAGTACCGGGTCGGACCTTTTTAATCCTGGTGTGATAGATGAAGCAGGTGGAGGAAACCTTCCTCAGAGGTTTTCTCCATATTGACATGACAGCATCACACAGTTGCTGCAGGTTTGTCGGCTGCATCCATGATGAGAATCTCCCGTTCCACCACATCCCAAAGCTGCTCTACTGGACTGAGATCTGGTGGCTGTGGAGGTCGTTGGAGTCCAGTGAACTCATCGTCATGTTCTAGAAAGCAGGTGGAGATGATCTGAGCTTTGTGACATGGTGCAATATCCTGCTGGAAGTAGCATCAGAAGATGCTCCACTGTGGTCATAAAGGGATGGACATGGTCAGCATCAATACTCAGGTAGGCTGTGCTGGTTAAACCAGGCCACGTTGGTACTAAGGGGCCCAAAGTGGACCAAGAAAATCTCCCCCCACCATTACACCAGCAGCAGCCTGAAGCGTTGATCCAAGGCAGGATGGATCCATGTTTTCATGATGTTTCCAGCAGATTCTGAGCCAAGCATCTGAATGTGGAGCTGAAATGGAGACTCATCAGACCAGCAACGTTTCTCCATCTTCTATTGTCCAGTGTTGTGAGTGTGTGTGTGTGTGTGTGTGAATTGTAGCCTCAGTTTCCTGTTCTTAGCTGGCAGGAGGCACGCGGTGTGTCTTCTGCTGCATCCTGGTCCAGACAACTGCTGCTCTGGATATTTTCTCTTCTTCAGACCATCTCTGGAAACCCTGGAGATGGTTGTAGGTGAAAATCCCAGTAAATACTCAGACCAGCAACCATGCCACGTTTATTAAAGGATTTAAAGTCTCTTAAATCTCCTTTCTTCTTCATTCTGATGATCAGTTAGGACTTCAGCAGGTCGTCTTCACCACGTCTACATGACTCCATGCTGCCATGTGATTGGCTGGTGAGATATCTGTGTTACCAGGGAGTTGAACAGGTAGAGCTGATAAAGTGGCCGGTGAGTGTCTACAATCTTTTTTTTTTTTTTTTTGTAGCAGCTGCATCATACAGTTAATTATTAACCACCACGAGTTAAACATCCACTTCTTAAAAATTCCCAATTTTTCCATTAAATTTCTGTTTTGTTTGGAAAGCTGCAGCTGAGACTCACATGTATTAATAACCGCACGTTTTCACTCTAGCAGAAGCTTTTCCATGAATGTTTATGTCCTTTACATTTACTTTGTCACCCATTCAGACCAGAGGCTTCGTTTTAAAAGTCCTCCTTAAAAACAGCCTGAGGACTTCTGGTCCTGAAGAAACTATTCTCACTCTCTGTGAGTTTAAACGTGAGCTTTTTACAGTAAACATGCATGTGCAGTGGGTCATTTCTACAGCGATGGCTTCCATTCGAATCTGTTTCTTATTTATGCTTTTCTGTTCTCTGACTTGGTTATTGTGTTTTCAGCTCTTCTTTTTATTTATTTTTCATTAGTCTGTTTAGAGATGAAAGCTTGTGTCATGGATGTGTGAGTGTTTGTGTTTTTTACATATTTGGATGGAGGATGCTGTTAATACTCGAGTGAGGGAAATATCACAGCTGCGGTTCGATGTGCAACATCAAGGTAAACCTCTATGTTCAGCTCAGTGTGTGAACATATCAGCCTCTCCAACATCTGTGTGCTTCCCTGATCCCTGTGTGGGCTAAAAGGCAGCTGACAGAGTCTGAATCTGCTCACTACCTGCTCGTCTGGCTTGGAGGTGAGTACAGCGATCACACATTCAGTTCATTCCTTTTAAGACCAAAATATTTAGCAGACGGATGTTTTCCAACAGATGACTCTGATGTGGATTTTGACTCTTCTCTGCTCTTTCACTGCTGCATCATTCGGTAAGAAAATGTGGAAAATCTCAGCTCTTTGTGTATGTGTGTATATATGTATGCATGGCTGTATGTATATATACGTAAATATGAATAAATAGGTGTATATGCAAACTTCTCAGTGATACATGCCCCATAGTCTACCAGCAACACTGTGTTGGTACTTTTTACTTTGCTTTTCACATACTTTTATTTTGTAAATCTTATTCTTAGCTCTTAATTACTATCGCTGTTGCAGGACAACGAAATTTTGTTGTAAGTTTATGACAAAGTTTCTTAATCTGTATTGATAATGTTATGATTTCCAGTCCAGCAGCTTTAACTTTGGCTAAAACCATCGTCCTCAACGGTCGGCAGAGGAAAGTCTTTTCCGTATGTACAAACCACATTTCCACAAAAGGCTGAGGAGTTTTTATTATTTTAATAATTTATTAATTCATTTCAATCTTTATCCGACATTGTAAGTTGTATAAAATCTAGTTGGAAATTTGGAGAGAACAAGGAAGTAGTTTTGATTTTGATATTGTTAGGGAAATAAAATTGGTCCACAGAGCAACTGGGCAAGTGTTTCATTGCACTTATGGCAGATGTTTTTTCTTTAGCAGAATCACGAAATCAAGTGGTTAGAAAATTTGAACAAGCGGAGGTTTAATACAAAAAATTCTATTCAGTAACTGACATTAAGATCTGGGGCCTTATTTATAAATCTGGCGCAGGAACAAAAACCAGCGTACGCCAATGTAGTCAACTTTTGGGATTTCTAAAAACCAAACTTTGTGGGAAAATGTTCCCACCTCCACGGCAACTCTGACCCAGGTGTATGCACTAAATCTGGGAAAACGGGAAACGGCGACACCAACGGTCCAGAATAAAATGAAGAAAATGATGAGGTGGAGAGTCTGCTGCCAACATTTACCAGCCAGTAAAAGAAAATGCGTAAAGTAAACTTCGGTCATTTATTCTGAGATCCAAAGTGATTGTGTCCCTCTGCACCGCCCACCCAGCTGGAACACCGCCCATCCAGCTGGAACACCGCCCATCCAGCTGGAACACCGCCCATCCAGCTGGAACACCGATTCACAAGTCCGGGTATCGAACTTCGGTCTCCTGCATGGCAGACGGATATCCAGCTGTGTATTCTGACTCCTCTGGCTTGTCTTCCCTTCTGACACTGTGATGACAGCATCTCCACCTGCTGCCTCTATTCTGCCTTTCTAAACACCAGTAATGTCCACGCCGTGTCAACCAGTTAAACATTTTAACGTTTCCAGCGTGGTCCATCAGGATCTCTGTCTCACACCCTGAAAAATTCCACTTCTTAACTCCTTTTCCCTCCCGAGCCATCATGCAAATGATGTGATGAATATGTATTACAGGCGTCCACCTGACCATTTATAGCCACCATGTAGGCGTAGGAAGGCGTTCCCTCACGTGCGCCTGCTTTAGAGTTGATTCTGATTTATGGGGCAGCGTGGATCAGAGGGTAGAGCAGTCGTCTTGTAGCCTGAGGGTTGCCGGTTCGATCCTCGGCCTCGAGTTCATATTGAGGTGTCCCTGAGGACCAAATTGCTCCTGATGGGTCGTGGTTGAGCGCCTTGCATGGCAGCTTCCGCCATCAGTGTGTGAATGAGTGTGTGTGTGTGAATGTGATGTATAATGTTAAGCGCTGTGGGTATCATTTCAGGTACAGAAAAGTGCTGTATAAATACAGACCATTTACCATTTATAAACAGGTGTAGGACATGCGTTTGCGCGCTTTTATAAATCTGAAAGTTGAAGTGCGAAGACGCTGCCTGTAGTTTGCTTTGCTATGCACAGTTTAATAAATAAGGCCTCTGGACTTTTTGCAAAACTGAATACAGGTCTATTTTACCTAATAAGAGATCTGTTGGCAGATTTACTTTACATCAATATTGTCCACGCTACAGGGCAAACTACGTTTATGAACAGATATGTTCTTTAATCACACAGTACAATAAGTTCACTACTAATATTAATCAACTTAATGAAACCTTAAAGGAAAATGTGAAGATTAACAGCCAGAATTATAAACCAGTGTTACACAGCACTTCATCATCCTTAGAGCTCTAATCATTTGGAATAAGAAAATCTTATGTGATCACTTTAACTTAGTTGCAGCTGCATAAAATTTGTGATGTTAGAGGAAATGTTCATCATTATTTTGAATTATTCTAATTTTAATTGCAACCCATGTTAAAATTATTATGGTCCCTTTTTTTCAGGGATCCACATCAAACGAAAACTTTATTTTTGTCTGTACAATAATATGTGAAAGTCAGATAAACACTTCAGTATGTGGTATTATGACTTTATTAAATTTAATAATTTATGTAGATCAAATCCCATCTCTAAAGTTCACCTTCCTCTTCACCCTCTTCTTCATCTCCTCTCTCTGAACTATCGCTTTAACTCGCCACCTGACTAAATAACACATTGATTAATGACAAGAAACAAGTTTTTGGTTTGGTGGCTGCTATTATCATCATTATTCATGACACGGTGGCAGCTGGAAAATAATCTCTTTGTGACTTAAACTTTTAACATTGACTCACTGTAAAATACCTCCTGGTGTCCTCTTTTCTTTTCGTTGTGGTACTCAATGATCAAAAGTAGAATCAGTTGATATATTTGCTTTTTTGCAAAACCTGGATAGGCTGATGTTTGGCTGCTTCAGCAAAGCCTCACAAAATGTTTTGCAGCCTACAAGTTATTACACTTAGATAAATATGAAGCACAATTGTAGGTTATGTCAACGTTGCACATGGGCAATAATCCTCTTTATAATCTACATTTTTTTATTCAGTTTTTTTTATTCAATACAAGTACTTATTGGTGTGTATCCTACCTTCACATTTATGCTCCCCCCTCATATTATCCACAGCCTCCCAAACCCTTAATAAAAAAAAAAAAAAATAATAATAATAAAACAACAATAATAATAATAATAATAATAACAAAAATAATAACAATAATAATAATAATAATAGTATTAAAGTCACTGTTAAATTTTTAGTATGTCCCGTCTCTGTCTGCTGCAGATGTTTCCTGATGTTTTACAGAGTTGAAGCTGAAGTTCTAGGCTCTAGTTGCCTTTATCTAAGACCAACTCATGTAAACTTGTGCAGGTTAGTAGCTTACTGACTGTTCCACCACGGTTCCTCTCTGACTGGGATGTGGAAGCTTGTCGAACGGTCTGAGTCTGATGGAAACATCTGTGTTGTGCTGAACGTTTATGTTGTTTGTGTACAATCTGATACATGGATCCAAACGTCTCTCACATAATGTTGCTACATAATGTTTGATTAACTGATATCTGACCTCTGAATCATCTGATTCTAAAGTCTGATTATTGGTTGAAATGAGGTGGGTGAGCTGATGAATAAAGGTGATAGAGTCAGTAGGTGATGTTACAGATGTTCCAGATGTGCCAGAGATAGGTAATATGGAGAGTTTGTTGTAGTCAGCATGCTGAAGATCTTTATGATGCAGAGTATGAGACTGAATCTGATACTTCTTTTCTGAATAATCCGATGCATAAAACAGATCTGTACACAGTGGGAGAAATTTTTGGCTTCTTGGATGAGACCTTTGGTACATGAGTGAAAGTTAAAGATTACTTTCCTGATACTGAAAAGTTTTGTTAGGACTGTTAAGTGCTTGCCAGGTTGCACGTGAAGTGACTTTTTTCTCAACCAATCAACAGATTGCAGTGTGTCAGGCTCCCCTTTTGTGGGTCGGGTCAGTTAGATTGGTACCCCAACGGAAGGGTCCCAACAAAGTAGGATGAGTCGAGTCGGATATTAGGGTACCCTTCCCAATTTTCACGTGTGGAAACACGAAAAATGCATCCTACCCCGCCCCAACCTGCACCCATGAGAAGAAACGTTTCTGGCTCAAAAAGCATGTTACAAATGTCAGAAAAAGGGTTAAAAGTAAAGAATCAAGGAAACCTAAGTTAGTGGAAGAAACACTATGATCATGCATCACAAGGTGCTCTCTTTGTTGCAGGTCTTTCTGGTGTCACTCTTCTTTCTGTCTTCCGCTGTTTTGATGCAGGGACTTCAGGTGGGCTCTCTCAACATAAATGGTGGAAAGGAGAAGAATAAGAGAGCTATGATACACCAAGTGGTGAAGCACAACAAGCATTGTGCTGCTTCGGGAGACTCACACTGATGGAAGTATCGAGTTAGACTGGTGTTCTAAGTCATGGATCTAACTGTAGTAAAGGGGGGGTTCATATTTCAGACAGAGCAAATGCAACTTTTCTATCTCATAGGGAGGTGGTGGCAGGATGACTGCTGGTTGTACTGGTGGAAATGAATGAGGTGACTTGTGTTGCCAGTGTATATGCACTTATTAGGCCCGAGCACCGAAGGCGGTGCGAAGGCCTATTGTAATTGCTCCGTTTCTTCCTTATTCTTCTTCTTCTTGTCAAAAGTAAATTGCATTTTAGGGGACCTGAACATGCGCGAAAACGCGCCTAATTTTGCGTACCCCCCCAAGGGAATGTGTAAATTTACGTATTTTGTGGTGCTCGGGACTGTTCGGGCAAAATTGAATGAGAGCGCCACCTATTTATGATGCCCTGCCACTGCACCTCATCAATCTTTATGAAAATCGCTACATGTATTCCAAATGTTTGGGCGAACAAAAAATCCTCTTGGAGTAACAGCCTAAAACCAACAGGAAGTCGGCCATTTTGGGTCAAAGTCGCCATTTTGGCGTTTTACTGACATTTTCAAAATCTATCTCCTCCCAGAGATTTCTTCGTACCGCTACCAAAATAGCTCAGGATGTCCAGAAGACATGTCTCTTTAAAAGTTATTGAAAGTTTTCTAATAGGAGAAAGGGCATGGAGGGGGTGGGGCCTCAAAGTTTGACTTCTCGCCGTGAAGAACGAAAGTGATATAACTTCCACATAAAACAATGTATCTGAACCAAAATGGCCATGTATGATGCCAGTCCGATCCTGAACACATCTACACGTCAATATTTGGGTTATGAATTGGCCACGCCCCCTGGTGACAGAAAGTCATGGTTTTTACTTGGAGACCGATTTATCTGAAGTTTTGGACACAACCAGGTCCAAACTGGGTCAGACAGCAGAAAACAAGTTGGTGATGATATCCAGTGAAAACTGTTGCTCTACGCTGCAGGGCGAGACCGTTGCGCCATGGCGAACTTCGATAAGACGCCATGACATCATAAATCACTATAAATCCCTCAATTCTGATCCAATCCCCATCAGACTTGCAGGGATTAATCAGGGTCCGGCCCTGAACAGATTCATATCACCAATTCTGGTCTAGCCCTAAGCCCCGCCCACTTTCAACAGGAAGTGCTTTTTTTCAGACGCCGGGGTCCATCCCCTCAGGAATGAAACTTACACCCTTGAAACTGCTTCACAACAGGTCAAACCCTTTCATGATACCACAATAAAAATCTCAAGTTCCTTCGCCAAACGTAACCATGGCGAATAGTGGTCCGACGCCATCAAACAGGAAGTACTTGTGACTGAACCATTGTAACGTTGATCTCCACCAAACTTGGCAGGAAGGAACGCGGTCAGGCCTTGAACATAGCCACATTGACATATGCTGGAAAAATTGCAATATGGCTCTATAGCGCCCCCTACAAATATTTAATTGATCATAACTGCCCACTACATTGACCGATATGGCTGAAATCCAGTATATTGATAGAACTTGGGAGGATGTACAAAAAAGCCTCTTGGACCTATATGATAACTTCAACAGGAAGTCGGCCATTTTGAAAAAAGTGTCATTTTTGGGGTCATTTTTGCATGTTTCTTTGCCTTGCATTTGAACGAACTCCTCCTACAGATTTCATCGTATTTACCTCAAACTCAGTCTGAACACTCCAGAGGCATGTGTGGTTAAAAGTTATTGAAAATTTTCTAATAGGAGGTGGTGTTCAGCGGCGGCGCCTCATCAAGTTTTGATGTTTCGCCATCATGCACAGAATCGATTATTTCTGACATACAACACTCAGTCTCCACCAAACTGCCCATGTTTCACTTCAGTTCCATGCCGACCACATCTACATGTCCAGATGTTGTCATCTGGACATTGCTCAACGCTGCACGGCGACACCGTGGCGCCATTACAAGCTTGGATAAGACGCCATGACATCATTAATCAGTATAAATCCCTCAATTTTCATCCAATCAATATGACACTTACAGTGATTCATCAGGGTCAGCTACTGAACAGATACATGCTACTACTTTTGGTCTTGGCCTAAGCCCCGCCCATTTGAAACAGGAAGTGCCTTTTTCAGACACCGGGGTCCCTCTTTTTAGGAATGAATCTCACACACTCTACAGTGCTTCAGATCAGGTCAAACCCTTTCATGATACTACAGAAAAAAACCTCAAGTTCCCTCGCCAAGCAAAACCATGGCGAATGGCATTCACCGCCATTAAACAGGAAGTACTTCTAACTGACCCAATGTACTCCTGATCTCCACCAAACTTGGCAGGGAGGACACTGGTCAGGCCTGGAACTGATTCAAATAGATATATGCTGGTAATATGGCTCTATAGCGCCCCCTATAAATATTTAATCTATCAGCTCCAACCACTGCTTTGAACGACATGATAAAATGTGGCATATTTATGTAACATGACAGGACAAACAAAAATGCCTCTTCATTTCCTTATGTTCTCAACACCATAGCCCCGCCCCCTGGGAAAAGGAAGTCCCACCATTTTAACCTTTATCATCTGTATAACTAGTTCTAACTCATTAATATCATCCTTCATGAACTTATGGTTGAAAATGTGACTGACTTCTTACAGCATCATGATTAAAATGGCTTTCTGTGATGGTTTAAATCATTCGCCATTATACAGGAAGTGGCACTAACCCTGCTGTCAGTTGACCAATTGAGCTAATATTTTCCTGTTCTCAATAGAGTTCCAACCTGAACATGGTCCTACATTAAAACAAATTTACCACCACCTAGTGGCCACGTGGAATTTTCCTCTTGATAAAATCATGCTCCAGTTTGTGGGAATTCAACACAGTTTGTAAGAAACAAGGTCATGAATGCTTCAGATGTCATCACTGGAAAGGCTGAGGTGCAAGCTGATCCTCTCATGAGGAAAATCACCTCTTGATGGAGATAAACTCTGGAAGAATGGGTATATGGCTGTGGGCGATAGCGGCTGTGCTGCTGGAGGGAGGTTGCGGGGTGATGGGGCGGTGCAATAGGCCGAAGCGGCGCCAGAGGTGCGAGGGCCTCCAACGCTGCTTGCAGCTTTAATTGTGTTTGTTATTTGTATTTGTAGAATTTTTTTTATTTTTACAAAAACACTGTTCACAGATGCGAAGCACGAATGTGCGTAAAAGACTCTGAAGTTGCGGTTACGAATTTTGTGCATATCTTTACACTTCTACCTGATTGGATGGTGACAAATTAAATGATCCAAACAGAGAGCAGACCTGTCCTTCCCACTGCTGCAGACTTATAGGGAGGGGAAATTTTCAGACACTTGCCTCCTCCTCAATGGTCCTCCCTCTTTCATCTTTACATCGCCACCACGAATCACCACCACCTCAGCTGTTCCGTCTCTGCATGCTTTGCTCGTGTTGATCATTTAAAAAAAAAAAAAAAAACATTCAGGTATGCCGACGTAATACACCGTTTTATTTATTTATTTATTTATTTTTGACAAACAGGCCAGTTTTGGATCCCATTAACCCCATGGGCCAGTCCGAGCCTGAAGAGGAGAGTCAGACGTTGCAAACGTTGCGCAGCAAGGGCTGCAAGTGGTTCCAAACGGAAGTACATGCCACTCGTAAACGGCAGGGGGGTTTTCTCACTTCATGTCCCCCCACACGAACCGTAGCAGGTGTCGATCTGCAGGTAGGAGCCCCACCTGGTGGAACATACCTCGTATATCGCTGCTGAAAGCCACAGCATGTTCCCTGAAGCGTAGCAGTACAGCTAGCAGCGGAGGGCCGAGAGTGGGACCTGGTAAAAGGAGCTGGTTGAGGTTATGGCCTTGGTATTGGAATGAGCAGTTGTACACTACCCGATTCTTCTCATTGTGTTGGACCATATGGTGGGGTATATACCAAGCTTCAGGGCTGCTCTCCACTTGGTAGTCCTACAACTTCTTTACATAACCAGCCTTTACAAGCTTCTCAAGCTGCAGAACAGCAGCTTGCTCTGCGGATTTGCTCAAGCGCTTCTCTGTCCCTTGCAGGAGTGGCAACACTGCTTCCGGAGTGGCTTTAAGTACAGGCATGTTCTTGACCCGAAGGAGGGGTGTGGCGTAACGCTCAGTGCCATCGACATTAACTCTTACTGTCTGTTCTTGAAGGAGTTTAACAGCTTCCTGGTCCTGTCGTGACCTGACCGCTAACTTTTCACTGCGGTAAGGGAGTACATCCATCTGCCATAACTTCTCTACACATGAAAGCAGCTCTGTGTGTGACGGTGCAGACTTGAAGAGACAGTAACTTGCGTTAGGACTGGACGTAATGGCTTGGGCTGGTCCCTGTAAGGTCCAGCCGAGGAGTGTCTTTACAGCTGCTGGCCCGCCGGGTGGTCCTAGTCTGACTGGCTCTATAGGTGTAATGAGGTGGGTGTAGTCGGCGCCAATCAGTAACATGGGACGGACTTTTTTTAGAGGTGGGAGGGGCAAACCTGACAGGTGTTTATACTTCTGCTGGAGAGAGACAACTGGATGGGAATGCTCTGCTAGACTCAGTTGCTCGGCGGTGAAGGCATGTTGGATACTGTACACCTTGTCAGGATTAGCGGCTGGAGATATGGTGAAAGACACAGTCGCCCCTTGGAGCTTCTCCACTTCCTGTCTGACTGTACGGAGAGCTAACACCTCTTTAGTTCCCTTGAGACCCAGCTGTTTGGCAGCAGACTGAAGCAGTATTGTCCGCTCAGATCCATCATCTAAAATAGCATACGTCTCTAGAGATTTGTCACCGTTTCTCAGAAACACCTTAATGATCTTCAGTAGCACTTTACAGTCATAGACTGGGCGGTCCACATACATGATTTTGTTGGCAGTGTTTACCAGGCAGTTCTCTGGTTGCGGTGGAACCGGTGCCTGTTCCCCCTCTTCCCTCTCATTCACCTCGTGCAGCACTAGCAGGTGTTTTCGACCACAGGTCTTACATGGAGCTTTAAGAGTGCACTTTGCAGCATGATGATTACGTCCGCAACGCCAGCACTTATTATTCACTTTGATCCATGTCCCCTTTTGTTCTTTAGTCAAGTCTTTGAAGTTGGAACAGTTGTTCAGAAAATGCTTATCATTGTCGCAATAGGGACAGTAGGCTGTGAACTTCTCCCCTTTCTTAGACTTGTTGGCGGGATATTCGGGTGCAGATGGTGCTGGTGCAGTGCTTGATCCTGCAGCCTTCTCGGTGCTCAGGAGGATAGTAGCAGACTTACTTGGGTGGTTAGGAGTGCGTCTGGTATCACACTTCTTGTTACATGACTCCTCTTTCTTGGGGGACTTAATGGTGTCTTCCTGAACTTCTAGCTCATATTCCAGCCAATCAGCAAAGTCAACGAGGGTAGGAATGGCCAGCCTCAGGGGGTGGATAAATCTCTTAAAGCTGGCGTTGAGATCGCAAGGGAGTTTACTTAGCAGCCGAGAAATGTGAGAGCCACGGGTTAACTCTACTTGGCCGCTCTGCCCCAATTGTTCTAACATGCCAACTAGGGACCGCACATTGAGGGCAAACAGTCTGAAGCTCTTAACATCACCACTGCGTATATTAGGACCGTCCATTAACTCTGCAATCCTTTGTACAGCAAGCTTATGTGGCTGTCCATACATCTTAGTTAGAGCCAGCATCGTATCTGTGTAGGGCTGCCAGGAGTTAGAATAGGAGTCTGCCACGAGAGAAGCTTCTTCACACTTAAGGTGATCTGTGAGGATCTGATATTTGTATCTCTCAGTAGCATCCTCTGGTAACAGATTCTCCAAAGCGATTTTCATACGTGTAAACTCTCTGGGGTTTGGTGATGTAAGGCTGGGGATGGTGGGCTTTGGCCCCCTGTATATGCTCTCTCTTCATGGCTCGTCAGAGTAGGGAGTTCGGGGAAATGAAGAGTCTCTGCCTGCATAGAACGGAGCACCCTGCTGAGGTGTGGCTGCATAATATGGATCATAGGTACGACCTCCGGAAGCCTGGGGAACTCTAGGTCGAGCTAAATCTTGTGCCGGGTTTCCTGGGGGGCTGAATGTCGGACACTGTGGCTTTTGGTAGAATAAGGAATTGGTTGGTGGTTGGGAGTGTCCATAACTGCCACCGTATACTACCTGGGGTAAAGGAGGTGGGGGCAAAGGCTGATGGGCTGCTGACTGGGTCTGTAAAGCAACCATCAGGCTCTGAAACTGTTTACGGAGCTCAGCATTCTCCTGACGCATCTCTGTAAGAGCACCATGAAACTCAGAAACTTGGCTGTTCTGCTGCCCCTTGGTGGCTTGCGTCCTAGATTGGTGAAACACCTGTTCTTGCTCCCCCACGTCCTCCAAGTTCACTGTATCGAAGCTCTGGCTGACTGGTGGTGATGGTGATCCAGTGGTTGGACGCTCTGACATTGCGGGCTCCACTGATGGTGGAAATTTACCCGGCATTCCCGGTCCACTCAGGTTGTAATCCAACAAATAGGAAGGCACTGACACGTTTCGTTTGGGTCGGGGGTACGTTGTAGCTGACTCAGGGTTCTGCATCTTCAAACAGTGAATTGACAATCCGGCTCGAAGGACCATTGAAAGATAGTAACAGTGCTGTGCTGGTTGGAGTGTTCAAATCCCTGTTGTAAGTCCGGTTAGAACTCCAAAGAATGAGTCGGCTGTACTTATGCAGGGTTTATTAAACCAACTGAGTTTTACAGTCTGTCCCTTATACACACTGGAGGTCTTGGTTGTGTGGTTCTAAAACAGAAATAACATAATATCAGCACCTAACTAATACAAACACAGGTGCAGTTGCAACATAAAGGCACAAAGTATGCAGTTTCTACATGAACACAGCTGCTTGGTAGCAAACATGGCCTGCTCATGTGAACAGCACATGGCATCAATTAAATGAGTTGAACAGGTATATTTACCAAATAAACGGCATTACTGACTTTAACATCACTTAAACAGCACTTACTTGACTTTACGCACAAACATCCAGGTGGGATTACAATAAACTGCAAACTATGACTTAAACTGTTACACCAAATGTAAGACGGCTAGAAACTTCTCTCGTCGTCTCCTCTTTCTCTCCCGTCTAGCCTGACAGGCTGCTCATGAGTAGTCTAAGTCCTGCCCCTTAAAGGGCCAGAATGTCAGTCCTTTAGGCAGCCTTTTCCACACAGACTGTTCAGTAGCTGAGATCTGGGATTTAAGAAGTGAACTCAGATTCCTCTGAAAACTAAAACAATCAGGGTCCTCCTCAGTTCATTAAGGGTGGTTGATTTGTTTTCTTCATCCTCATCCACAGCGGCGGAGGTCTGTTATGAGGAGCTGGGCTGCTTCAGTGACCTTCCTCCTTGGGGGGGCACCACACAGAGACCTGCTTCGGCTGTGCCCTGGACCCCTGAAAGGATAGGCACACTCTTCCTCCTCTTCACTCAGAAGAACAACTACTACCAGGTGAGGTGGAGTTGGAAACCACGGACATGTTTCTCGCTGGTGATGTTTGGAAATCATTGATCATACGAGTCAATCAGATCACGTCCAGACACCATTGATTATAGAAGTGATATTTTTAGAAGGTGCTGAGTGGGATGCAGGCATGAAAAAGGCCTAACACAGGAAAAAACTGGATGGAAATGTTAATTCTCTTACTTCTAATTTATCAGAGTTGTGTAGCTGGTTTAGTGGCATCAGTGTCTGACCCAATGTTGTCGGCTGCTGTTTTATTTCTAACGCAGTTTGAGTAGGAAAAAGTAGAAATATCCAACTTTTCAGGTTCCTCTCTAATCTTTGATGAGGACAAAGAAGAAAACAACTCTCAACATTTTCACCGCGGAAGCCGAAAGCGACGACTATTATTCTGATTTTATTCATTATCTCGAGATAACAAGTTAATTTTCTCATTGTTTCAAGATTACAAGGACTGTTTTCGTGATGACGAGATGATGAAGGTGAGCTCCAAAGTAAACCTGATTTCATTGACAGCGGGGAAACCAGTGCTGCTCCCAGTAGACCACAAAACACACTCAGTAAAAGCCAATATAATTAATAAATGTACATACCAAACTTTTATTTTAAGATATTTATTTTAAGATGAGATGAGATGAGATAAGAGACTTTTATTTGTCCCCAGCAGGGGAAATTCTAGAACAGGGATCACCATCATGTCGCAACACATCTGACTCACATAATGCGTCGTTGGGAGGCTGGCTCTGACCTTGACAGCAAGCTGTTGGAGAACCATTTCATTTGAACCAGGTGTGTTGTAGTAGGGACACAGTGAAAACCTGCAGGACACTGGCTCAAACGATCCAGAGTTGCTGTTCTAGAGCATCAGAAGCAAGACAGAAGGACCAGCAGTAAAAACCACAAAAGAAATTATAAATAAAACAAAATTGTTGTTGAGATATATACATAAAAGAGAAGAATTGAGAAATAAAATAAAACATTTGTTCATTATTTACAATATGTACAATAATAATTTCTTTGTCTTTTCTTGTGCATTTTGTGTTTTTTGGTCTGCTGGGAGCGGTGCTGGTTTCCAGTCTGGTGCAGGAAGAAAGGATCTGCACTAGCACTCCTTCACACATTTGGGGTGAAGAAGTCTGTCTCTGAAGTAGCTCTGCAGTGCTGTTCTGGAAGGAGTGGGAGCTGGTCTCCAACATGGATTACAGCTTATGCATCATCCACTTTTCTACCACCACCTCTACTGGGTCCAAGGGGCATCCAGTACAGAGCTGGCCTTCTTGATCAGTTTAGTTTCTTCGTCTCCACAGCTGACATGCTCTAGCAGGCGGCTCCATAAAAAATGGGTGATGCCACCACAGTATCAATATAGGTCTTCAGGAGCGCTCCCTGCACTCCAAAGACCTCAGTCTCCCCAATAGGTAAAGTTGACTCTGTCCTCTTCTGTGAAGTGCAGCAGTGTTCAGTGACAAGTCCGGTTTATTGTTCAGGTGGACACCCAGGTACTTGTAAGACCATCTCTATGTCCATTCTCTGAATGTTCACTGGTGTTTAAGGGGTGTTGGTCTGCCTGCGGAAATTCACCACCAGTTCTTTGGCTTTGATGTGTTGATGTGAACTTGGTTCCCCAGTCTACAAAATCCTGCACAAGCTCTCTGTACCCCATTTGTGATGAGGCCAGTGATAGCATAACAGCAACAAGTAGCTTTCAGGGGGAACCTGTGTGGAGTTTGCATGTTCTCCAGCTATGGATGGGTTCTCTCCCGGCTTCCTCCACAGACATGATGTTAGGCTGATCTGAGTCTCTTAATTCTCTCTAGGAGTGGCCCCACCTTTGAACGGTAAATAGTAAACAGTCTGTACTTAAATAGTGCTTTTCTGTACCTGGGATGATACCCAAAGCTCTTTACATCATACATCACATTCACACACACGGAAGCTGGCGGAAGCTGCCACACAAGGCGCTAACCACGACCCATCAGGAGCAATTTGTGGGTTTGGTGTCTGGCTCAGGGACTCCTCGACATGAGATTGACAGGCTGAGGATCGAACCGGCAACCCTCAGGCTACAAGACAGCCACTCTGAACCCACTGAGCCACACCTCTCAAAATCCCTTTTCTCGAGAAAACAACGTTTGAACACTGATGGAAGTATCGAGTTAGACTGGTGTTCTAAGTCATGGATCTAACTGTAGTAAAGGGGGGGTTCATATTTCAGACAGAGCAAATGCAACTTTTCTATCTCATAGGGAGGTGGTGGCAGGATGACTGCTGGTTGTACTGGTGGTAAAGTTTGTTTACCCGAGATAACAAGATAAAGGATCCAGTCATCACGAGAAAGCCGTGTTAAAAAACCACATATGAGCATGACCGCTTTCAGCTTCCGTATTTCACAGGTCTACAGGTGTGGAATTTTATTTTATTTTATTCTATTTATTTATTTTTTTAGCTTAAGTTTAACAACAAAAAATGAATGTTTGCAAATATTAAATTAACTCCAGATAAATGTTTTGAAGATACATCAGACAGACGGTTGTATTTATCGTTAATTCTCAGTTGATTCAGACCCCGTCTGACCAAACATGTCATAGTTTTTCACGTTTTTACTTACCTGTCATTTATGATTAGTTGTTTTTAGGTAAAAAAAATACACAACTTTCAGTTTAGGCATAGAAGTACATGTAAGGATCAGGAATGCAGTTACCCATCACACCACAGGAATGCTGCATAATAACATAAAAGGTTACCAACTCACAGTTTTTCAGTTCCTGAAGTCACACCTTTGTGAAGAGGATATCTGTGTTTTTCACTTTTTGTTTGGAGAGGAGGTTGGATGGCAGCTCTGCGCTACACTTCCAATCAGTCATGTAAAGATTCTTCATCGTCTTATAGACAATAACATCACTTGGTTAGGCCAGCAAACAGTGGAGCTTAGGGCTGAAATAAATTACTCTGGTCACATTGATAGAAAATATATTAATCTGTGGGCATGAATTACTAACATGATTTACTCATGGCCACACATTAGTTATAGAATTTATAGCTATAGTGAACATGTAAAGTAGATCATTTAGATTTAATTTTATATTACTGTTGGGATGAATTACAATGATGTAACTGCAAGAATGTCCTGACAGAAAATTTGACCCTTAACTGTACAGACATTAGAGATGAGATGTTCATGAACGAATCAGTTCTGTTGAACGGCTCTTTTAAATGAACCATTAGACCTGAGTTGCAGCTGTGAGCTGTTCATTTGCAAGACATTCTTTTTTATCTTCAAATTCTCCATGCTGCTTTTACACACGTGTGCCATCATGGGAGTATGAGATTCAACATGCTTCATTCGCATGATGCATGTGGGCAGAAAGTAAAAAATGCTGTAAGTTCTATCCAAAACATTTACTAACATTTGCACTGATGTCTTTCAGGTTTATTCTGTTTTTATTTATATTTTTCTTGTATTTCTGTATTTTTTTCAATCTTGTATAGTAGATTTTTTAGCGGTACAGTACATATTTTTATTATTCTTTAAACTCATATATTGTGAGTTTTTGCTTTAGTAAAATGTTCTTGTGTGGAAAATTTAGGAGTAAAATTATTTTGCATGAAATTTAATTGTAGCTTGCTTAGCTTTTGTTGTGCAGCAATGTCTTTTGGTAAGATAAAATCTAAAATAGTGATCTCACTGTCAAAGCATGGGAATGTGGAGCCTCCTTAGGGAATGATTACAATAAAAATGAAATTATGACCAATATTTCAGATTAATTACCACCAGGATATATTGCTGGGATCTAAAGCCATGTCAAACTGTTGAGCTTTGAGAGAAAAAAACTGATCTCAGTTAAATGTTTATGTTTGAGAAGAGATCTTGTTCTCAACATGCAATATGTAAATCTGTAAATATACAGGTTAAACTACTGTGAAAATTCTTTCCCATTTCTATTGTACATTTGACCCTGTTTTAACTGACTTTTCATAGCGTGTGATCGTACTGGCTTCACCAGCGGAACAGTTTGTTTTAAAGCAAACAGAGACCAGGTACAGCTTTTAATGGTTTTTAGTCCCCAAAAACTACAGATCCCACAAAAACAGGCAGCAGTCTGTCTACTAATCCTGGAGGGACATACGTCCTACTTAAAGTCCCAAAATGTTGAAGAACCACATGGTCTGTTCCAACGACGTCCTGAGATCTGTTGGGATCAATCAGTCAGAACTGGTCTGAGACACTTATTTCACATGTTGGAGGAGCATGGTTTGAAATGAAACACGTGGCCGTGACTTAAATATCTCATTCCCATAAGTAATCTGTTCCCATGCAATGAAATATGCTTTCTTCTGATGTTACAGGACGGACTCACAGTTGCTTTCATGACCACTAGAGGTTGCGTATTGCAGTCATGATGTATTTGCCCTGCATGGGGTCATATTTACAAAGTGGAAAATCTCATGTTAGACCTACAGAGGAAGCTTTGAAATATAAACCAAATCAATAATTAGAGCAAAACTCAATGTGAATATTCTACTTTGAACTGTATTAAAGCACAACCCTTTGATTACCTGGTGTTCTGTATCTCTGAAACCATCAGGAGATCAAACCCGACTCATCCATCGATATATCCAACTACGGCGGGAATAGAAAGACTCGGTTCGTCATTCCTGGTTATTTGGTTGAAGGAGACGAGGACTGGCCACAGAGAATGTGCAAGGTAAGAGGTGTACAATGACAACTTTCTGCAAAAAAATTCAGTGTGGAAAGTCAATGAAGTCTTTCCATTGTTCTTATACGAAGACAAACCTTAGAAATCAGTCTGAAAGGTTTGTTTTCTGCTTAGTTCTGTCTGGATTTGGGCTAACAACCAAATTCTTGTGAGTGATAAAGATGGAATCACAGCTGTGACAACAGCCGTTAAATCATGTTGATGACAGCTGCAGTTGTATTAAAATGATCAGCACTAAATCTGACAACAGTCTTGCAAAACCATCCATTTTATTTCCTTTTAACCTTGATTTGCAGATGCAATGGCCACTGATGTGTGGACACTAAAAAGTGTGTTGTGCATAAAATATATTCTGTCACACTTGCTGACTGCTTCACATTTCACAGAAATTTACAAACAGCACTAAAAAGGTGTTTAATGTTAATATGAGTCATGATGAAAGTACAAATCTAGTTCCAAAAAAGTTGGAATTCTGTGTAACACGCAGATAAAATCAGACTGATTTCCAGATCTAACCAGGCCAGTAGAAGATAAAAACAAATCAGAGGATGAAACGGAGACGTTTCACCATGTGATGAAAATATGAGCTGATAGTGAATCTGATGGAAAAAGTTGGAACAGGAGCAACAAAAGGCTGGAAAAGTACCTGGTACAAACCAGAAACACCTGGAGGAGCATTGGACAACTAACCAGGTTACCTGGCAGATTCACAATCAACTCATATTTTCCATGAAACAGAAAAATCTCAGTTTCATCTGATATGTTGTTTATGTCCCAACTTTTGTGGGAATTAGATTTTAGGTGTTTTTTCTCTCCATTTCCTCGTTGTTTGATACTGTATGTACATGTAGGAACTGAAATGTGTAGATTTGCTTTGGTTTCCCATTTTGTCCGAACTCATTCCTGAAACAGTTTTATAAATAAGAGTTTTAAACTTATTTTATTTGCTCAGACTGAATTAGGACTCATATCTAAAAAAATCTTTTTTCCAAAACTTTTTTAATGTACTTAAATTATGAAATGATCACTGAATAGGGACCAAGTATTACCTGACCATTATAAATAGTTTACACCTCATTATTAGAGTTTAAGCATGACTACACGTTTGAGCGCTTGTATGTGCGTAATGACAGTAAAAACTGAATCTGATTACATAATTAGTTCCTAACCCCTTATCAAGCGGGGTCATTTTGGCAAAAACGCCTGTAATATGACCTCCAAATTAGAATTACTGCTATTATTGAATCCTCTGGATTGTAAGTACAGGCTTGGGCTCTTTGTAAAGGTAACACTCTCTAGTTTCACCCACAGCAATCAGAATCACTGTAAGTATTACTGATAAAAAGTTATACACTTTAGAACACACAGAAAAAAATATTTTTTTGTCCTCGCCTAACCTGTACGGACAGAATGAGACCAATCTTGATGGGAAATATTGATGTTTGACCTACAGAGAGCCCTCAAAGGTAAAGAAAGTCAACATTTAAACTTTCTGCTTTTCTGTAAAAAAGGCTTTAGTGTTAGCGCTGTGGTTGTTGCATTCAAAATGGTTTATATCATCGGAAAGACGAGACTTTGAGCTTTCATTTGATGTGTATATTGTGGGCATTCATGACGGAGTTGCTTGCACACATGGCTGCAATGTTGATTAGTAGTCATGTACCTGGACCGGTATGTCTGCATCGTAAGGGGTTAACTCATTAACTTTTCTTTTAATTCTCAGTTTTTTTTCTTTTTCTAATCCTGCAGGTCTAATATATCATATTTAGCATCCTGAAAACAGAAGTGTGACACACACCACTGCTGGAAGTCAATACAAAACAACCGTGTCTGAATTTTCTGTTTACTTTGTATTGATGAACTTATTGTTTAGGCTGTGGTGAAGAAGGAGAATGTGAACTGCATTGCAGTTGAGTGGAAGGCGGGAGCAAGGGCTCGGTATGTTCAGGCTGCCAACAACGCCCGGGTGGTGGCTGCTCAGGTGGCCCACATGATCACCTTCCTCATGGTAAATGTTGCAACTCATCACCTGTTAAACAGCCCTCTGACTCCAAAAGAAGCATCTTTGTATGTGCTGTAGGTGACCAAAGAAAGGTTGCTGTAACTTGACAAAACCCATGAATCTGTTCTATATGTTCTCCAGTTTGCCCCATTAACCAAAAGAAAAACAGCTGCTAACTGGATAAAAACAGGCGAGAAAAGCCAGTTATTGAACCTTATGTGATGCAGTGATCATCTACAGAATCTAAGCTAAACCAAAACTAAAGACCCTCCAACACATTACCCCCACCTGGAAGGAGGGTTTTGATACATCTGTGATGGAGTCAGGAGGTGAAGCGACGAGAAATGACATCCTGGTTTTCATCTCAGACACCTTCCTGGTGAAATTTTATCAAACAGCAGGAGAATCACAAGGAAACATGAAAGAGAGTCGGGTTGAATTTTTATGTCCGAGGCACCGTCACACAGTCTGACACTCTGATTTTAACACAGATCAGCTGCTTCCTTCTCTTTCCCTGGAGTTTGGGTCATTTCAGAAGACAACTAGAATTCATGTTTAATTACACGAGAAATGTTTAATATTACTGCTGATCCTCATGTAAACTGGACACCGTCATTAGTGTCATTAACCAACATGTTACACGCTGCAGGACCACTTCCAGCAGACTGCTGATAAGTTCCACATTATCGGACACAGCGTGGGAGCTCACGCTGCTGGAGAGGCTGCAAGCAGAATTCCTGGTCTGGCCCGGATCTCAGGTAGACCTGCTGCAGGATTATTAGCTGCCTCACGTTCTAATCTTATTTCTATCATCTAGTTTAGGGGGGGGCAAAAACTGCTTCGTGGTTTCAAAACAAACTTCTTAAATATTCATCAGCAATCCTGAACAACATTAATTACTAGCAGCTGGTTGACGGAGTAACACTGACTCAGTAGTAGCCAAACTTTCTACCATTCTCATTAAAGTTACCGTTCAGACTTTAGATGATTTCACCCCACAGGCTGGGATGGAATCTGAATCCTGAAGAGCTTCTTGCTTGAAAGTGATCTTTTTCTGTTCAGGACTGGATCCAGCTGAGCCGTACTTCCAAGGCACTGACGCTTCTGTGCGTCTGGACACCAGCGACGCTGCCTTGGTGGATGTCATTCATACAGACAGCCGTCCCTTCGAGTCCAAACTCGGTGCGTATCACTGAGGAAGTCTTCTTACTGAGACATCATGTGACTGAACCTGTTGGATTTCTGCTTCTTCTGCTTGTCAGGTTTGGGGATGACAGAGTATGTGGGTCACATTGACTTTTACCCCAACGGAGGGGAACTGATGCCTGGTTGCTCCGCTAACACAGGCCTTTCCAATGACCTGGACTCCATTTGGGACGGTGAGATCATTTAATCAAATCACATTTTATTTTGCACTCCATTGCTTCACATCCAGTGCTGCAGAATCTTACTTTAACTAGTAAAGCGTATATAGTACTTAGAATGACAGTAATCTATAGATGATGAAGCCATGAAGACGTTTATTGAGGTCTGATAGAGGAAAACCAGCTTTTGGTTGGTAATTTGCTGAAATTGATCAGCATTGGACTGGACTCCTGTGGTCACGTCTTTCTCTAGTTTAAAGAATGGTCTAGATTTCTGACATTCTGAGAACAGAGAGAAGAAAGAGGAGCAAGCAGTCTTTGACATCTTTAAGTTAAACAGGCTGCAGCGGGACGTCTGATTAGAAAGGGAAATAAATTTGATGTCATCAGACAAACTGTGAAAGGAAATAGTTTACTTACTGAAAACTGATCCCAAAGCTGGCGTATAATGAAAACAGGGTCAAGAGTAAAAATGAAAACTCTTTAAGACCAACAACATGTTCATGTCTCCAGAAAAGATGGTTTCAAAAGCAGCAGTTGAATCCAACAATTTGAAAACAGCGGAGAAACCCGAGTTAAAGAAAACCATTTCTTACTCTGAAAAGGTAGGATTCAACCAGAATGAAACCCTTCACAAACTAACATGATGATGTCCTTGCTGTGTCTCCTGGTGAGGTGGGGGAGGAAGAGGGTGACCTCCTCACTGGAGAATCTGTAGGAAAACAGGAAGGGTGGAAGATGTCTTGGGGTTTTGAAGCTGAAGGTACCTGGATGGAAAGATACTTGAAGAAGTGAAGAAAGACAGTAAAGATAATAAATGAATGAAACACACAAACCAACCAAATTAATGAAGATGGATTTTTCTCGGAGAAATACAACAAAAAGAAAATGCAACACAGAATAACAATAATAGTAGAAAATGTTTAAAAGAGGATATAAAAATACAAATAGAGCAGTTAAATGTAACCTGAGTCTCTCTGCAGACTGTGCAAGTATAAAAGCTGCTAAGTAGCAATAATTAATGGTAATAGTAAAAAAAATAAAATAATAAAAAACAAATTATTTAGCTTACATAGTGGCTGATGTGATGGCGGGGCTATTTCAGATTGTGGAGCATGGTTGAGGGTCTATGTTTTGGTTCTCAGGCTGCAGAACCATCTGCCTGAGTTCAGCAGCCGGAACAGTTTCTGGGCTGGTAGAGTCCTGGAAGATCCAGCAGGTCTGGTGTAAAAGTCCTGCAGAGAGGGCAGGTCAGCACTCTGCTGCCTCCATGACTCTCTGTATATATAAATATTAATAAACTGAGGGATATGTGGAGTAATTTAGTGTGATGAATTTAGATGAAACTGTGGAGCAGATCTCTAAACTGGCATGTTTTCATCTTTTCGTGTGATTTATCAACTAACCCCAGTTGTTCTTGGACATTCAGATTAGGTAATGATCTGACATCTTTACATCACTTCCTCTTCCATCTTTATATTAAAAACTGTGTTGAAACAAAATTTAAAACATCATTCACACTGAAATTTTAAGTCCAACTCATCATGATCCAGAGTCAGGGGGAAATGAAATGAACTAAACATTAACATTGATGTAAGCGGATGATGTGACCTCTGATTTCCACACGGCATATCAAGTGATCTCAAGCTGACATCAGGCTTCATTGCAGTCATTACGAATACAATGACTCATATTTCCTCAACCACACGACTGAACAATGCAGAGTGAGCGCCCTGTGGAACATTGGAGTTGTCCCAATGGAAAAATCTTAAAGAAACCCCGGCCAGTTATTCCAGCTGGACCTGAGATCTTCTAAAAAGGATGACGACGGCCTTCCTCTGAAATGTGCCGCTGAGCAGCCAGGATCAAGTGGCAGCATTGGTGCCATGCCGGGGGTCTGGAGTTAAGGGGGTGGGTGGGACTGGGGTGGTCGGGTGTGAATGGGAGCCCACGCTGCATAGCTGGAGGTGTTGGAGTTCCTGGTGAATTCCCTGAACTGAAAGAGAAAACAAATGCAGCCATGAGCCTTTTTTTATGTCTTTCTTTCTCTGACTCCATCGTCACCATCAGTGTTCTTCAATGTCTTCCTGACACAAAAAGCTGATTTTCTAAAACAGTCTCCTCCCAGATATTTGGCCAAATTTTGGCCCACGTCTACAGCTTTGTTAGGTCCATTTGACCTTGACTTATGGTGCTGACTCCATGTGAGTGATGAGGCCAAAACTCAGTGACTTGACCACCACACAAAGAAAGTGCTGTAATCAGTGTTTAGGCCGGCTCCTCATATCTGGACCACATCTGGCCCACTTGCCAGGCCCGTAACTGAACCATAAGTCCCAAAAGTAGCCAGGATTAGGCCAAAATGTGCCTGCTATCTGGGCCCAACACGTCCATGCATACGCAGGACATCAAATTGATGGTACAGTGAAACATTAACATTTTAAGGCCCTCAAAGTAAATTCTGCAAAAAAGAGAATGTGTTGGAGGATGCAATCAAACATCTGATGAAATATGTTATTCTAAACAAATTACACAGTTTATGCTCATCAGCAAAAATACAAAGATTCAAATAACTAATTCAAATCTAGCTGTGAGATCTTTGTAGCTCTGCAGACCCTGAATATGACCAGAATATAAAATAACCTCTCATTACATCATCGGCTCGTCTTTATTTAAATGTGAGAATTTATTCTTTATTCAGATCTTTTGCCCTTCGTTCACACATCCTTCTCACTCCTTTTTTTATCTGTTTTCAGGTACCTCGAGGTTTGACGTCTGCAACCATGCTCGAGCCTATGAGTACTACATAGAAAGTATTAGTAAATCCGGAGGCTTTGTTGGATTCCCCTGCTCAGATAAGAAAAGCTTCGCTGATGTAAGTCTTTCTTTACTTTCCTGAACCTGCTCAGAGTGGAACCAGAAATGGTAACGGAAGGGAGGAAATCTTATTTATACAGCACCTTTCACAGAAAAAAATCACAAAGTGCTTTACAATAAGAAAAAATCCACATGCCACATACACAGTCAGAAAACCCTCGTTTAACTAAAAAACCTGTTTGAATAAAACTGTTTTCCACTGCTTTTTAAATAAACCAACAGAATGTAGACATCTCAAAGAAAGAGGCAGCCCATTCAGCAATCCGGGCGTCACTGCCTGAAAGGAACTGTAACCTCCGATCTGAAGACCACACAGCCAGACCACATGGAGCTCTAAAAGTCAGGACCAGTATTTTTAGGGTAACCAGTGGAGAGATGCCAGAAACAGAGTGATATGTGCTCTTTTCTGGGAGCAAGTTAAAATCCATGCTGCAGACTTCTGTACAGCCCGAAGATGGTCCACTGATGTGTTTCAGTTATAGGTTGTGTTCAAACTCAGTGAGAGAAAATGATCAGAAATGATTAAGAATAAAACCACTATTTCAGTGTCCTGTCTGTTTAAGTTAAAGTACATAGACAACTGAATAACTAGTATTTAAAAAAAAAGTCAGAAACTTGTTTTTGTTTTTAGAATAGATGGATTTTTGGTGGTGTGGTGGCCCTGACTACACACAGCTTCCAAAACAAGCTGGAACTGTAACACATATGGCACTTTTTATGCAGCCATTTACACGTTGTACTGAGGACACAGAGAAATAAAGAGTTTCATTCACTTTGTTCTTTCTGCAAACATGTTTTATGTGGGCGCCAGTACAGGGTTGTCATAGTCCAGTTCCGATCCGACCCTGTACCATCACAGAACCCCGATCCGACCCCGTACCATCACAGAACCCCGATTCGACCCCGTACCATCACAGAACCCCGATCCGACCCCGTACCATCACAGAACCCCGATCCGACCCCGTACCATCACAGAACCCCGATCCGACCCCGTACCATCACAGAACCCCGATTCGACCCCGTACCATCACAGAACCCCGATCCGACCCCGTACCATCACAGAACCCCGATCCGACCCCGTACCATCACAGAACCCCGATCCGACCCCGTACCATCACAGAACCCCGATCCGACCCCGTACCATCACAGAACCCCGATCCCACCCCGTACCATCACAGAACCCCGATTCGACCCCGTACCATCACAGAACCCCGATCCGACCCCGTACCATCACAGAACCCCGATTCGACCCCGTACCATCACAGAACCCCGATCCGACCCCGTACCATCACAGAACCCCGATTCGACCCCGTACCATCACAGAACCCCGATCCGACCCTGTACCATCACAGAACCCCGATCCGACCCCGTACCATCACAGAACCCCGATCCGACCCCGTACCATCACAGAACCCCGATCCGACCCCGTACCATCACAGAACCCCGATCCCACCCCGTACCATCACAGAACCCCGATCCCACCCCGTACCATCACAGAACCCCGATTCGACGCTGTACCATCACAGAACTCCAATCCGACCCCGTACCATCACAGAACCCCGATCCGACCCCGTACCATCACAGAACCCCGATCCGACCCCGTACCATCACAGAACCCCGATCCGACCCCGTACCATCACAGAACCCCGATCCCACCCCGTACCATCACAGAACCCCGATTCGACGCTGTACCATCACAGAACTCCAATCCGACCCCGTACCATCACAGAACCCCGATTCGACCCCGTACCATCACAGAACCCCGATCCGACCCCGTACCATCACAGAACCCTGATCCGACCCCGTACCATCACAAAACCGACCCCTTACATCACAGAACCCTGATCTGACCCCGTACCATCACAAAATCGACCCTGTACCATCACAGAACCCCGATCCGACCCCGTACCATTACAAAACTGACCCCTTACATCACAGAACCCTGATCCGACCCCGAATCAGTGCCATCTGATGATCACAGGCTGGCATCGTCAGCCTTTAGTCCCTGACATTCAGAATGAAACTGCTTCAGTCCAAACTTGCTTCTAGAAAGTGTTGCAGGTCTGACGAGCACCAACAAATTAAATGATGAGATAAAACACAACAGCTTTCTGTAATGCAGAAACAGTCGCTATACGAATCACAGTTTGTTCTGTTTTATCTATTTCTGTGTTTATATTTCTGTTGATTAATTTAAAAAAAATAAAGAGAAGAAAACATTAATAAATTGAAAAATAGGGGATAAAGTTAAAAAAAAAAAAAAAAAAAAAAGTAAAATTACAGTTGTATTGAAATTGTTTCTCACTAACATCATACCAAAATTTTCTAATACATTTGTTTTGGTTGTCGAGAATAGGGCTGAATTTGGACATAAAACGTTACCCAGTAAAGGTTTCTGGTGGATGGGGTTTTTAAAGTCAGCCTGGCCCCTCAGATCGGCTCAGGAAAGGCCCAGAGGGGCTCGGATGAGAAGGGGCCCACTCCTCCACCATGATGTCTCATGCCGCCACCTGTCGCTGCTGCATGACATTGATATGGCTGCAAACCATTTCTTTGCTTTTAGAAGTTGATTCAGCAAGACTGGACTTTTTGTTGTGGCACATGGAGCGCTGTGGATGGGCTTCCCTCACATCTTCCATGGAGAGCACTTGTATCTGCAGCTGTCGGCGTTAATGACAGTTTATCCCCTCTTTGGACACATGTCCCGATCAAAGGAGGCCCGGGGAGTGCCAAGAATGACCTCATGTGACTGTCCCTGCAGAAGATGACTGCGCCTCCTTGTCGCTCACCGGATAAACGCCCTCTGGTGTTATTCCTACAGCTTTTCCTGTAGCTGACAGTCAGCCTGTTCCCTCTGAGTAACTGACTTTTACACTCAGGGACATTCACCACCTTCATATTTACGTTTCAGAAGCCGTAGGTTGAAAAGTCTTCGGATATCATTTTCTAATTTATCTAAGTGACTGTTCATTGACAGGAGGAGATTTGCATTCAGTACCAGGGTGAAATCATTCCTCACATCTCATTGTGTTCTCGCCTTCACAGGGAAAGTGTTTCCCATGTGCAGACAGCCAGTGTCCCCTGATGGGCCACAATGCTGACAAGTTCCCTTTGACTGATGGCATTTCAAAGACAAAGTACTTCCTCAACACCGGTAGATCAAAGCCTTTCAGCCGTGAGTCCCCCCTTCTCCTTGTCCTGGTAAAAATATAAGTGTGACTGCTTAGATTTCACTGTGAAGGGCAACAAAAATGTCCACATTGTTCAGAAGGAACGCCCTTATTTCCAGCTGAGATGTCTTTCAGGATTTTAACTTTGGTCAAAATCAGAATTCCAAGTAATATTTTCAGTCCAGAGAAAAATTAAAATAATTTTCTGCTGAAACTTTATTAATACCACATTTTTATAGATAAAACTTTCACAATTTTCAAGTTTTAATCTAAAAATTTTAGACAGCAAGAGACTATAAAAAACATGGAAATCAAAACATATGCATGATGACTACAGACTCAGTGTTTACAAGCTGCATGTACATAAAAACAGGTTGGTTTCCAGATCTCATCAGCTCATAATTTATTCCCGGTAAAACATAAAGAACATGTCAGATGCTGAGACGCAGACATTTTACCATTTCATGACAAATGAGCTGATTTCAGTTTAATTCAATTCAGATTTAGTTCAACATCACCAATTCACAACAAGTCATCTCAAAACAAACAAACAAACAAAAAAACCACGTCAGTCCAGTTTATAATAGCTGTGTTCATAGAAACCAGTCCATAATAATCTGGCTAAGGATGGGACCAGATCTTTTTGAATCAGTCCTCCCTCGGGACCAGAACCAGGAAGGAAAACCTCCATCAGACACAGAACCAAGAAGGAAAACCTCCATCAGGACCAAAACCAGGAAGGAAAACCTCCATCAGAACCAGAACCAGGAAGGAAAACCTCCATCAGGACCAAAACTGGGAAGGAAAACCTCCTTCAGGACCAAAACCGGGAAGGAAAACCTCCATCAGAACCAGAACCAGGAAGGAAAACCTCCATCAGGACCAGAACCAGGAAGGAAAACCTCCATCACAACCAGAACCAGGAAGGAAAACCTCCATCAGAACCAGAACCAGGAAGGAAAACCTCCTTTCGGACCACAACCAGGAAGGAAAACCTCCACCAGGACCAAAACCAGGAAGGAAAACCTCCTTCAGGACCAGAACCAGGAAGGAAAACCTCCATCAGGACCAGAACCAGGAAGGAAAACCTCCATCACAACCAGAACCAGGAAGGCAAATCTTCATCAGGACTAGAACCAGGAAGGAAAATTCCATCAGAATCAGAACCAGGAAGGAAAACCTGCATCACAACCAGAACCAGGAAGGAAAACCTCCATCAGAACCAGAACCAGGAAGTAAAACCTCCATCACAACCAGAACCAGGAAGGAGGATCTTCATCAGAACCAGAACCAGGAAGGAAAACCTCCATCACAACCAGAACCAGGAAGGAAAATCTGCATCAGGAGTAGAACCAGGAAGGAAAACCTCCATCAGAACCAGAACCAGGAAGGAAAACCTCCATCAGGACCAGAATCAGGAAGGAAAACCTCCATCAGAACCAGAACTAGGAAGGAAAATCTTCATCAGGACTAGAACCAGGAAGGAAAACCTCCATCAGAACCAGAACCAGGAAGGAAAACCTCCACCAGGACCAGAACCAGGAAGAAAAACCTCCATCAGAACCTGAACCAGGAAGGAAAATCTTCATCAGGACCAGAACCAGGAAGGAAAACCTCCATCAGAACCAGAACCAGGAAGGAAAACCTCCATCAGAACCAGAACCAGGAAGGAAAACCTCCATCAGGACCAAAACCAGGAAGGAAAATCTCCTTCAGGACCAGAACCAGGAGGGAACATCTCCATCACGACCAGAACCAGGAAGGTTAAATCTTCATCAGGACTACAACCAGGAAGGAAAACCTCCATCAGGACCAAAACCAGGAAGGAAAACCTCCTTCAGGACCAGAACCAGGAAGGAACATCTCCATCAGGACCAGAACCAGGAAGGTTAAATCTTCATCAGGACTAGAACCAGGAAGGAAAACCTCCACCAGGACCAGAACCAGGAAGGAAAACCTCCTTCAGGACCAGAACCAGGAAGGAAAACCTCCATCAGGACCAGAACCAGGAAGGAAAACCTCCATCACAACCAGAACCAGGAAGGAAAATCTTCATCAGGACTAGAACCAGGAAGGAAAACTCCATCAGAATCAGAACCAGGAAGGAAAACCTCCTTCAGGACCAGAACCAGGAAGGAAAACCTCCATCAGGACCAGAACCAGGAAGGAAAACCTCCATCACAACCAGAACCAGGAAGGAAAATCTTCATCAGGACTAGAACCAGGAAGGAAAACTCCATCAGAATCAGAACCAGGAAGGAAAACCTGCATCACAACCAGAACCAGGAAGGAAAACCTCCATCATAACCAGAACCAGGAAGGAAAACCTCCATCACAACCAGAACCAGGAAGGAATACCTCCATCGGGACTAGAAACAGGAAGGAAAATCTTCATCAGGACTAGAACCAAGAAGGAAAACCTCCATCACAACCAGAACCAGGAAGGAATACCTCCATCGGGACTAGAAACAGGAAGGAAAATCTTCATCAGGACTAGAACCAGGAAGGAAAACCTCCATCAGAACCAGAACCAGGAAGGAAAACCTCCATCAGGACTAGAACCAGGAAGGAAAACCTCTATCAGAACCAGAACCAGGAAGGAAAACCTCCATCACAACCAGAACCAGGAAGGAAAATCTGCATCAGGAGTAGAACCAGGAAGGAAAACCTCCATCAGAACCAGAACCAGGAAGGAAAATCTCCATCAGCACCAGAATCAGGAAGGAAAACCTCCATCAGAACCAGAACCAGAACCATGAAGGAACACCTCCACCAGGACCAGAACCAGGAAGGAAAACCTCCATCAGGACCAGAACCAGGAAGGTAAATCTTCATCAGGACTAGAACCAGGAAGGAAAACCTCCATCAGAACCAGAACCAGGAAGGAATACTCCATGAGGACCAGAATCAGGAAGGAAAACCTTCATCAGAACCAGAACCAGAACCAGGAAGGAACAACTCCACCAGGACCAGAACCAGGAAGGAAAACCTCCATCAGAACCTGAACCAGGAAGGAAAATCTTCATCAGGACTAGAACCAGGAAGGAAAACCTCCATCAGAATCTGGACCAGGAAGGAAAATCTTCATCAGGACCAGAACCAGGAAGGAAAAACTCAATCAGAACCAGAACCAGGAAAGAAAACCTCCATCAGGACCAAAACCAGGAAGGAACCCTCCATCAGAACCAGAACCAGGAAGGAAAACCTTCATCACAACCAGAACCAGGAAGGATACCCTCCATCACAACCAGAACCAGGAAGGAAAATCTTCATCAGGACTAGAATCAGGAAGGAAAACCTCCATCAGGACCAGAACCAGAACCAGGAAGGAAAACCTCCAGCAGGACCAGAACCAGGAAGGAAAACCTCCATCAGAACCAGAACCAGAACCAGGAAGGAAAACCTCCACCAGAACCAGGAAGGAAAACCTCCATCAGAACCTGAACCAGGAAGGAAAATCTTCATCAGGACCAGAACCAGGAAGGAAAACCTCCATCAGGACTAGAACCAGGAAGGAAAACCTCCATCGGGACTAGAACCAGGAAGGAAAATCTTCATCAGGACCAGAACCAGGAAGGAAAACCTCCATCAGAACCAGAACCAGGAAGGAAAACCTCCATCACAACCCGAACCAGGAAGGAAAATCTTCATCAGGACTAGAACCAGGAAGGAATACCTCCATCAGGACTAGAAACAGGAAGGAAAATCTTCATCAGGACTAGAACCAGGAAGGAAAACCTCCATCAGAACCAGAACCAGGAAGGAAAACCTCCATCAGGACTAGAACCAGGAAGGAAAACCTCTATCAGAACCAGAACCAGGAAGGAATTCTCCATCAGCACCAGAATCAGGAAGGAAAACCTCCATCAGAACCAGAACCAGAACCATGAAGGAACACCTCCACCAGGACCAGAACCAGGAAGGAAAACCTCCATCAGGACCAGAACCAGGAAGGTAAATCTTCATCAGGACTAGAACCAGGAAGGAAAACCTCCATCACAACCAGAACCAGGAAGGAAAATCTGCATCAGGAGTAGAACCAGGAAGGAAAACCTCCATCAGAACCAGAACCAGGAAGGAATTCTCCATCAGCACCAGAATCAGGAAGGAAAACCTCCATCAGAACCAGAACCAGAACCATGAAGGAACACCTCCACCAGGACCAGAACCAGGAAGGAAAACCTCCATCAGGACCAGAACCAGGAAGGTAAATCTTCATCAGGACTAGAACCAGGAAGGAAAACCTCCATCAGAACCAGAACCAGGAAGGAATACTCCATGAGGACCAGAATCAGGAAGGAAAACCTTCATCAGAACCAGAACCAGAACCAGGAAGGAACAACTCCACCAGGACCAGAACCAGGAAGGAAAACCTCCATCAGAACCTGAACCAGGAAGGAAAATCTTCATCAGGACTAGAACCAGGAAGGAAAACCTCCATCAGAACCTGAACCAGGAAGGAAAATCTTCATCAGGACCAGAACCAGGAAGGAAAAACTCAATCAGAACCAGAACCAGGAAAGAAAACCTCCATCAGGACCAAAACCAGGAAGGAACCCTCCATCAGAACCAGAACCAGGAAGGAAAACCTTCATCACAACCAGAACCAGGAAGGATACCCTCCATCACAACCAGAACCAGGAAGGAAAATCTTCATCAGGACAAGAATCAGGAAGGAAAACCTCCATCAGGACCAGAACCAGAACCAGGAAGGAAAACCTCCAGCAGGACCAGAACCAGGAAGGAAAACCTCCATCAGAACCAGAACCAGAACCAGGGAGGAAAACCTCCACCAGAACCAGGAAGGAAAACCTCCATCAGAACCTGAACCAGGAAGGAAAATCTTCATCAGGACTAGAACCAGGAAGGAAAACCTCCATCAGGACTAGAACCAGGAAGGAAAACCTCCATCAGAACCAAAACCAGAAAGGAAAACCTCCATCAGGACCAAAACCAGGAAGGAAAACCTCCTTCAGGACCAGAACCAGGAAGGAAAACCTCCATCAGAACCAGAACCAGGAAGGAAAATCTTCATCAGGACTAGAACCAGGAAGGAAAACCTCCATCAGAACCAGAACCAGGAAGGAATACTCCATGAGGACCAGAATCAGGAAGGAAAACCTTCATCAGAACCAGAACCAGAACCAGGAAGGAACACCCCCCACCAGGACCAGAACCAGGAAGGAAAACCTCCATCAGAACCTGAACCAGGAAGGAAAATCTTCATCAGGACTAGAACCAGGAAGGAAAACCTCCATCAGAACCTGAACCAGGAAGGAAAATCTTCATCAGGACCAGAACCAGGAAGGAAAAACTCAATCAGAACCAGAACCAGGAAAGAAAACCTCCATCAGGACCAGAACCAGGAAGGAACCCTCCATCAGAACCAGAACCAGGAAGGAAAACCTTCATCACAACCAGAACCAGGAAGGATACCCTCCATCACAACCAGAACCAGGAAGGAAAATCTTCATCAGGACTAGAATCAGGAAGGATACCCTCCATCACAACCAGAACCAGGAAGGAAAACCTCCAGCAGGACCAGAACCAGGAAGGAAAACCTCCATCAGAACCAGAACCAGAACCAGGAAGGAAAACCTCCACCAGAACCAGGAAGGAAAACCTCCATCAGAACCTGAACCAGGAAGGAAAATCTTCATCAGGACCAGAACCAGGAAGGAAAACCTCCATCAGGACTAGAACCAGGAAGGAAAACCTCCATCGGGACTAGAACCAGGAAGGAAAATCTTCATCAGGACCAGAACCAGGAAGGAAAACCTCCATCAGAACCAGAACCAGGAAGGAAAACCTCCATCACAACCCGAACCAGGAAGGAAAATCTTCATCAGGACTAGAACCAGGAAGGAAAACCTCCATCAGAACCAGAACCAGGAAGGAATCCTCCATCAGGACCAGAACCAGGAAGGAAAACCTCCATCAGGACCAGAACCAGAACCAGGAAGGAAAACCTCCATCAGAACCAGAACCAGGAAGGAAAATCTTCATCAGGACTAGAACCAGGAAGGAAAACCTCCATCAGAACCAGAACCAGGAAGGAAAACCTCCATCAGGACCAGAATCAGGAAGGAAAACCTCCATCAGGACCAGAATCAGGAAGGAAAATCTCCATCGCAACCAGAACCAGGAAGGAAAATCTTCATCAGGACTAGAACCAGGAAGGAAAACCTCCATCAGAACCAGAACCAGGAAGGAAAATCTTCATCAGGACTAGAACCAGGAAGGGAAACTTCTATCAGAACCAGGAAGGAAAATCTCTGCCATGCATACAGAGATTCCTCTTAATTCTCTGAATCTGTAGATGATATTATACACTGTAGATGGTGGATCTTAAAAGTCGTCACAATTTTATGCTGAGGAACATTTTTCTGAAATTGTTCTGTTTTAGATCCAGTTTGTCTCAGATTGGTGAACTACTGTCCATCTTTCCATCTGAGAGACTCTGCCTCTCTGAAATGCTCCTTTTGTACCAGTCATGTTACTGACCTGTTGCCAAGTAACCGGATTAGTTGTCAAATGCTCCTCCAGGTGTTTCTGGTTTGTACCAGGTACTTTTCCAGCCTGTTGTTGCTCCTGTTCCAACTTTTTCCATCAGATTCACTATCAGCTCATATTTTCATCACATGGTGAAACGTCTGCGTTTCATCCTCTGATGTGTTGTTTATCTTCTACTGGGAATAAAATGTGGATTTATCAGAATTGCAGTGTAACTGAAACAAGCTGAACCATATCTATATCTGAAGTAAATCCCCATTAACATTAAGGTGTGGAAGATTTAACTACTTGTTAGATGAAACTCAGATGCTGTTAGTCTTACTACCACTTCACATTTTCTAGAAAATTCCTATTATGTTTTTGTCATAAACACAAATAGACATTTTTCTTGCTTTCAATGGAAGAGAACAAGATGCTGCAGGAACAAACTTTAAATACACTTCTTCCATAAAAACATCAACAACATGTGAATTTTTCACTCTGGCTTTGTATTGGATGATGATGCTAGATTTAATTTTCAGCTCACAGGTTTTTCCCGTTTCAGGCTACAGCTACAAAGTGTGGGTTACCTTGGATGGTCCCAGCTGGCCAAACCTCGGCTTCATGTTTGTAGCACTTGCTGGAAAAAAGGAAAGCACCAAGGAGTTCCAGCTTCATCTGTAAGAAGACTTTCTTCTGTGTGTTTGTGCGTTGTATAGAAACTCCAGCCTACGGAGGAGTTATAACAACAAACGTCCACAGAAATTCTGCATGGAAAGTTTTTCAAAAATAGATAAAAGGGAATCCCGCCTCCGGAGTTACTGCAGCGTGTTGAAACGATGTCATGATGGAGCCAATCATCCTCATGCCTTTTCTGCAGGGGAGCTCTGACTCCTGGACGGGTATACGATGTGCTGTTTGACGCTGAGGTGGATGTTGGTGAAGTGACAGAGGTGAAGTTTCGGTGGAACAACCACATCATCAACCCCCTGAAGCCTAAATATGGAGCGTCGAAGGTGGAGCTGCACAGAGGAAGAGACAACAAGATGTAAGTCTGTTTATTGTTTTCTCTGATGTAATTTGTAGAATAAAGGAGAAGGTATGGCAGTATGTCATATTCATGGATGCTATGTGAGAGAAAGAGAAAGAAAATGCAGATAAACAGTTTATCTGTAAGATTTTCTTCAAGAAGAAACGGCTGTGCTAGTTTCAGAGATTTTTATTTAAGTGGGTGAGACTTTGTTCATGTAAGAAACGAATTCTACATAAAGATGCTTCAGATGGGATCATCACAAACACGGCAGACCAGGTCTGTAGTCAGAAGCCTCCCAATCCTCTCCAGTTCACAACAATGTTATCTCAGTGCATCATGGGACGTCCCCCAGCAGAGAGGAGCCCAGTGCATCATGGGACGTCCCCCAGCAGAGAGGAGCCCAGTGCATCATGGGACGTCCCCCAGCAGAGAGGAGCCCAGTGCATCATGCGACGTCCCCCAGCAGAGAGGAGCCCAGTGCATCATGGGACGTCCCCCAGCAGAGAGGAGCTCAGTGCACCATGGGACGTCCCCCAGCAGAGAGGAGCTCAGTGCATCATGAGACGTCCCCCAGCAGAGAGGAGCCCAGTGCATCATGGGACGTCCCCCAGCAGAGAGGAGTCCAGTGCACCATGGGACGTCCCCCAGCAGAGAGGAGCCCAGTGCATCATGGGACGTCCCCCAGCAGAGAGGAGCCCAGTGCATCATGAGACGTCCCCCAGCAGCCTCGTCCTATAGCAGCAGGACTAAAGGATGGATCAGGGTCACCAAGCCAGACTTGCTATAAGATTTATCAGGGTGGTAGAGAGGGTCTGATACCTGAAGCCAGACTGGGAGCCGGTTCCACAGAGAGGGCCTGATACCTGAAGCCAGTCTGGGAACTGGTTCCACAGAGAGGGTCTGATACCTGAAGCCAGTCTGGGAGCCGGTTCCACAGAGAGGGTCTGATACCTGAAGCCAGACTGGGAACTGGTTTCACAGAGAGGGTCTGCAGTCCGAGAGTGAAGCTCTGATGGGAAAATTGGGAACTCTGAGATGTTTAAGATCCAGTGGATCTTGGTCACTAAGAACTTTATATGTGAGGAGAAGAATTTAAGTTTAATTCTGGATTTAACAGGAAACCGGGTTTTTCTGCAGCACTCTGGGACAGGATGGTCTAGGAGTTCTTATGAATTCGGACCTCGGTTCTAGTCACTGACACACAACCTGCTGTCAAGGCCTGTACAAAAGTCAGCGTTATGTTTATGGGATATTTATGAAAATCCTAATTACACCTGTAGCAGGAAAATTCTTGGTTTAAAATCTGCCGTGGGGTCTTTCTGAGAGGAGTCCTGATGTGTGCCCGCAGGGGTTTTCTAACGAGGTCCTGTTTCCTTTCAGTGACATGTATGTACTATAAATGTTATTTTATGAATTACCCTCAACATGAGTGTGAGCATGAACGGTTGTCTGCCTGCCTCTCTGCTCACTAGTCTTCTTGTTAAAGTCATGTGAAGTCATCTGTATCTTTATTGTAGAGCTGATGTTACAAATACGCCTCCTGCTGGTTCCATGGAAAATTGCAGGGGGGAGAGGGGCCTGTGTTTCTGTAAAACCCTTTTTGTTAAAAAAAAAAGCTCTGTGTACCAACCTAAAACCTGGTAAGAATAGTATCTGTTCATAACCATATCCCCTAACTATTCTTCTAAATAAGATTTAAAGAAGCTTCAGCTGATGATTCGTTGTTTGGGGGCTCGTGGTCTTCAAGCATAGCTGAGCTGTTCAGCTTCATGCTGTTGCAGAATTACAGGAGCCAGCTTTGGCCACTAGAGGGCAGCATAGTCCTGTCTGCCCTCTAGTGGTGAGAAAACAGCTGTTGTTTTTTTTTTATTTATTTATGGGTTTTTTTTACATTTTTTTAACAGTATTTATTAATGTAAATACTAGCATAGTGACACAAGTGTGCTCACACGGATTAGAAATAAAGATGTTTTTATTTAAAACATGACTTATTGTAAGCACACAGACAGTTTAATTGATCACATCCTCAACACTTTTCTCATGATTAAACCTGAGGAAAGCACTGCTGTTCAGGAACATTCACCAAAACAAAAAGAAAAAGAAAAGAAAATTGATGTTTAGATAAAAATGCATTTTCAGTGATAAGGTCTCATCATCTTTCCGCCTCCTTTCATGTCTTTTTCTTCATTTTCAGAACCATCTTCTGTGGAACAGGAAGGGTGACTGAGAATAAGATCCAGTCTGTGCTTCCATGCCAAGCCTAAGCAAAAACAGCGCTCTGGAGTTTTAATTAAAGTTTGCATTTAAATTTCTCTGGCGTCCTGTTTTAACCTGAGCGCTGTTGTGCTGGTTGCAGCTCCAACCACAATGCTCCAAAGCAAAGCAAGTTACAAGATAGAAATGAGATGAAGATACATACAGCTGATGAAATACCTCCCCTACAATATGTTTTTCCTCCGAGTTCAGGCTCATTTTTATCTGTAAAGCAGCAAATCTACAACAAATATCCAACAAACAACACAATAATGGTAGTTAAACAGTGAGGCTTATTCTGATTTCAGGCATCATTTATCCATCTGCTGTTTTTACTAAGAATTCACATAAAATCACACAAAGATAAATAAAATCCTGACAACTTACTGACCCATTACTGCAGCGCAATAACTGCTGGAAGCACCATGAAGGTTGTTTCATGCTCCAAGCTTAACTCTTACAGGTCATTTTAATTTACATCCCCCTTTCAGTCGTTCGTAGGACAAAATGTCCTCTAACAAAACCTGCTATAAAAAAATTTCAGATAGATTTTTTTACACTTTTTTTTTTTAATTTGGTGAAAAGTACTTAATAAACTTCTGTCATGATGAAAACAAGAAAGCATACTATTATTCAACTTATTTTAACCCTTAAAAAGCCAGTTTTATTACATGATTTCAGTTTTTAGGAAGAAAAAATACATTTTTTTTCCATATAACAGATTTTGGGTGACTGATGATTTCATTAACAGATGAGTCCTAAAATACTAATAATTAGTAGTTTAACTGATTTTGATGTACTGCAGTTTTTTTTTATTATTATTATTTTTGCATTGTCAATCCTCATACAATACAAACTGCAATAAATAAATTTATAGATTAATATTTTTACTTTATTTTACATTTTCCAATCAACTTTATTCCAACACAAAACTACTTAATATTAAACTATTCAAACTATTTAAACCTATTAAATACCGGTTTGATGACGTCTAATCTCAAACAGTGACAACATGTCATCAAACTGACATTTTAAAGGTTAAAGTAATGTAAACAATGACACATTCAGCCATACTGATCAGGACTGAAACTAATTTGGGGAAAAAAAATCAGTCTGTGACGTTTTGATGTGGTTTTTGGGAGGTGACTTTTTGTCCACTAATGACATTAAATGGTGCTAAATTTGTCTCCTGGACCTTTAAGTAAAACTGAAATAGGAAGTTCAAAGTTCTTCAAGAAAAACATTTTATTACCAAAAAGTCCTCACAAATGGGGAAACACAACCAGAAAGGTGGATGGAAAAATGACCTGAAAGGACGAAAACCTCCATAATTATCCACCAGGTTTAACATCCTGTTGTCTTTCTCTCACTTTACAGAGCTAACGCTTCCTCTCTGCCAAGTCCTGACAGGACAAAGAGAGGGGAAATATTATTACCCTTATTACTGCTGAAAGACATCAAATTCCATTTGTGCGTACACAAATCAACAGTAAATTACATGTTGTGATCTCTGCTTTCAACTAATCATTTGGATTTAAGTAAAAAGAGGGGAAAATGCATCTGGACCAAATCTTGTGTAATGTGTCACATATATCTGTAATTCCCAAAGTCTTTTGCATGTTTATGTGTGTATCTTGAAGGCACTTATTAATCTGTCCGTGGCCTTTCGCTGGCTTATGAAGTGCTGATTGTGTGTCATTGTTTTGGCTTCATTCATGTGAACACACACCCCATAATCACGCTCGCAAATATACGGCTTTAAAAAGGCGAGCTGCCATTTTCATCATGCCACTAACAAAGTGCATTTGGAATCAGTCTGACTTCCCTGAGCTGAGCCATCAGCACTCACACAATACCAATCAGGAGAAAAACTCTCGCTTCAAAGCTTCAAGCTTGCCTACATTAATAATATTAATAAAACAGCAAATTAAATGTGTGGGCTAAGAGTGGAGGGGGGAGGGGGTGTCTTGAAATCCTCTAAAGACATCTGTCTTTGTCAACGACTCTTGTTTCTCTTTTCATTATTGACTCGTTGAAAGTGAAGGCTAATGACAAAATAGCGTCTAATTCCTGTAATTATCTGTGTTTGTCAGAGGAAATGTGCAAATGACAGCACTGCTTCTTCTGATCTTTAAGCCAGTAGCTTTGGGGGTGGCATTGTTTCTAACAAAGCATTCAGAGACAGGTCACGAATCAGTGAGGTGCAGATGCATGTGGCAAAAGAAAAATGGCTCCCCTGAGGAATGCTTACACAACAAATGTGACCTCGAGCAGTTCGTCTGTTTCTATCAAGAACAATTCACCATCAGCACTGACGTGAGGAATTCTCAAGTATGCAGTCAGGAAAATTAAGTTATGAATGTTCAACAAAAACAGCCAAACATTTTATTACGCGCTGCCTGAATGTCCGGAAAGCGGCGAAGCTGAATGGAGACAAATTAAACTGCCAAAGGGTCTGAGGCGCCTCCACTGTTCTACGCTATTTTAAAAAAGTCACACATTTTAAGTCTATTTGACCTCCATTATGAAACAGCTTTTGAATACTACAATGCCGTCAGGATAAACGGATTCCACAGTTTATGTGAGTACACAAAGGAATCTATTATGGAGCAGGAAGGACCCTGAGAGGAGGCGGCTGCTCCACGTGGGGGTCAGATCCACGTTTTCAAAGCACACTGTTCAGCTGAACGCAGCGAAATGTTTAATTCATTTCAGCCGTTTGCTTTGTGCTGAAGAAACTCTGTTCGCATGGCATCCCATGGTCGTAGCAAAGATGCTAGACTGTTTAAGAAGGGTCAAATCAAAGCATGACGAAGAGCTGGGCGGGTCAGTCCAAATATCAATATTATCAATACCAAGGCTCTTATCGGTATCGATCGGTGCCGGCCTGATCTTCTTACACAGGGCTCTGGGGGAAAAAGCCAAGAATGTGAATGAGAGCCAACCAGCATCAGGTTTTTTTTAGCTCTTGACTTTATCTCAAACAATTGTGTAATAAAAGAAAAAAAGTTTTGTTTATTTTTTGGTACATTTTTTATGTTATTTTATATCGTTTACAAATGAAAAAAGCTTAAATTTAAAATGTTTAGTTCTGTTGTTCAGTGAAAGTTTTTATTTGACATTAATATTTATTCTGTGTTTGATTTTGATGATAAAGATCAGCAATTAAAGGCAAAGCTATAACATGATAGTGAAATTTCAAGCTTAAAGGATCGTATTGGTATTGGCGATACTTGTGTAGTGACCCTCTTTCTGGCTCGTGATGCCGTTGTGTTGCTAATTTTGTGGAAGCAGGTGAGGTTAGAAAAAAACTTTCAGGTAAAGAAGAGCTCCGGACATCAGCGTGAAGTATAAAAATTGATGGTTTATTACAAAAAATGACGTCTAAACAGATATGCATCTCTGTGAGGTCTCCGGCCATTTTTGAGATTCCCCCTGAAAACATGAGTGAGGCATCCAGCCGAAGACGTTCCTTAGTCCTAAACTCATCAATCCTGTGAAAACACATGTTTACACACATGGTGTCGTGTGCTGAGTCCGGTCTCTAAGGCGCCCAAGAGCGTTATATGGTAAAACCTCTGTGTGCCTTACGTCAGCTTGTCCATACAAGGAGTCTACAGCCCAAACCTGGTTATGATTGTTAAAGTAGATGCTCCCTTTTTTTTATTTTTTTTTTAAAAAACGCTTGCTAACCCTCTTTAGTTAAAATCTCAGCATGATGTTGATTTCTGTTATTGTCTGATTTTCTCAGAGACCAGTTTGTTCTCGAGCTGTTATCATCAGAGAAGAATAATTATCATCACTTCTGTCAGCTACAGAGACTGAGACAGGACAGAGACATCTGCTGAGGATTTAACACGAAAGCTGACCCTAAAAATTTGGAGTTCTATTAATCAAATAATATAAAAAGCTAAAATGATGTTAGGCTGCCCATCAGAGAGGACCCGGAGATCCAGGGACCGAGACGAGCAGCAGATGTTTGGAGTAAGAGACCAAACAGATCCAGAGACAGAAGAAGCAACTCCCTCCAGCGGCTCTGAACCAGAACAGCTGCCCACAAGAGTCCTGGTTGAATTGGTCCACAGAGCGGAGACCCGCGACGGGCCGCTCGGTGGTTAGATTCCTGGTTGAACCGGTCTGCAGAGCGGATACATGGGGTGTATCAAAACTTTTTTCTACCACTGAATTCAAACATTTAGCGTTTATATCCAGGAGAAGTCGGCAGGAGCATGAGGTCACAGTATGTCTAAAGTAAGTTAACAGCAACTGGAGATCATTAAAATAACTGCTCTTCATCGTTGCTTTTAACTAATTATCATGGTTTCACTACTGGCTGATAGGG